>NC_080715.1:43097522-43217522 GCF_019097595.1 Hemibagrus wyckioides
TGAAATAGTGCAATACTGTGCAGTGTGCAGACAGCAGCAGTACGGGGTGGTCAATCAGTGAAATAAGGTGATGAGATGATGAGAGCAGTGGTATTGTCCATCTTAAAGCACAGATGTGCACAAGTCCTCTTTGTGTATAAAAGGGACCAGAATGTCCCATATGTGCGCCATATATGTTTATGTTTTATGTATTGTGTGTCACAGTCCTGTAATGTGCAAATGTGCAAATATATGGTACAGTGTGGTGTTTTCCAACACGTGTGTAGGAAGCATTGTAAGTCCAATCAGCTGAGTCCTATGTGGAGTTCTGGTTGAGAGACCGTATAGCCTGTGGGAAGAAGCTTCTACTCAGTCTCTCTGTGTTGGCCTTCAGGGAGCGGAAGTACTTCCCTGACCTCAACGGGGAGAAAAGTCCATTGTTGGGGTGACTGAGGTCCTTCACGATCTTCCTGTCCGTGGTCCAGCACCGCTTGTTGTAGACCGAGTGCAGGTGAAGGAGCTTGGTACGGATGATGCGCTCAACTGATCGCAAAATCCTCTGAAGAGCTCGTCTGTCCTGCATGCTGCTGTTCCCAAACCAGGTGGTGATGTTTCCCGTCAGGATGCTCTCTATGGTGCAGGTGTAAAAGTTCGTAAGCACCTTAGGAGGCAGTCTGACATCTCTCAAGCGTCTGAGGTGGCCGCAGAGATGCTGCCGGGCCTTCTTCACCATGGTCTTGATGTGACAGGACCATGACAGGTCCTGCATGATGTGAAAACTGAGGTATCTGAAGCTGTCCACTCTCTCCACTGGGCTGTTGTTGATCACAGGGATCTGGTAGTTCCTCTCCTGCTTTCTGCTGAAGTCCACTATCAGCTCCTTAGTCTTGCTGACTTTAAGGTGGAGGTTGTTGCTTGGACACCAGTTCTCCAGAGCCTTAATCTCCTCCAGGTAGGCCGTCTCATTGTTGTCGGAGTTCAGTCCAACCACAATGGTGTCGTCAGCAAACTTGATGATGTTGGTGGAGTTGGTAGTGGCCATGCAGTCATACATGTACAAAGAGTACAGCAGAGGGCTCAGAACACAGCCCTGGGGGGCTCCAGTGCTGAGGGTGAGTGAGGCTGAGACATGTCTGCCCATCCTTACTGCCTGTGGTCTACCAGTTAGGAAATTGGAGATCCACTAACAAAGAGATAGGCTGAGTCCCTGATCCTGAGTCTCTGACCAGCCGCTCAAAGCACTTCATCACTACTGAGGTCAGGGCTACAGGGCTATAGTCATTGAGGGAAGCAGGATGGGGTTTCTTCAGGACAGGAACAATGATGGACTCTTTGAAGCACATGGGGATTGCCGACTGAGTTAAGAAGAGGTTGAATATGTCTGTGAACACTGTTGCTAGCTGGTCAGCGCAGGCTCTGAGGACACAACCTGAGATTCTGACTGGTCCTGCTGCTTTCCTGGTGTTCACTCTTCTGAAGGCTCTCCTCACGTCATGCTCAGAGATGATGAACGCACTTCCAGTGTTGGCATTCTCATCCTGTCTGCAGCTATTAGCATTAGCTGTAGCATTAGCATCATTAGCTGTAGCCTCGAAGCGAGCGTAGAAGGTGTTCAGCTCGTCTGCCAGAGACACTTCCGCATTCATCATACAGGATGTTGGTGCTTTATAGTCCGTTATTGTCCATAATCCCTGCCACAGGCTCCTAGAGTCACTCTGTTGGAGTTGTGACTCCAGTGTGTTGTGTTATATTCTATTTTCACAGTGAGTAGGATTTTGTTTTTAAGGTTCAAGGTTCTTTATTTGTCAACACCACCATATGTGCAGACCTACAGAGGAATCAAATACCGTTTCTCTTCTCTCTCATCAAGTGTTTACATTGTCAATGCAGTCAGTGCAATACAGAAACAGATTTTGTGTGAAGGTAACAGCAGTGTACTTGAAATAAATAGATATAAATAAACCGAGTGAATATATCTTGTAAACATCTGAATGAATATACAGATGAGGCTCCAGTACCTTCTCCCTGAAGGCAGGAGGCTGAAGTGAAGGTTTGACGAGTGTGAACCATCTGAAGCGATGCTGATGGCTCTGCTCGTGAGGCGGGTGTGGAAGATGTCCACAAGGGAGGGCAGAGAGACACGAATGATCTTGCTGGCTGCACATGATAGCTTTCCTCAGTTTGTGAAGGAAGTAGAGGCGTGACTGAGATTTCTTGGCCAGCAATGTGGTGTTTGTCGTCCAGGAGAGGTCCTCAGAGATATGCACCCCTAGGAACCTGGTGCTGTTCACCCTCCCTATTTGGCACTGTTGATGGTTAATGGGGGGTGTGGTGGAGGTCCTCTTCTGAAGTCAATGACAATTTCTTTGGTCTTCCCCACGTTCAGGAAGAGATTGTTGTCATTACACCACTGGACTAGACAGCTCACCTCGCTCCTTTAGTTGGCCTTGTTGTTGTTGGTGATGAGGCCCACTACAGTCTTGTCATCTGCAAACTTGATGATGTGGTTGGTACTGTAACTGGGTACACAATTATGGGTCAACAGGGTGAAGAGCAGCAGGCTGAGCATGCACCTTTGTGGTGACCCTGTGCTTAGTGTGACAGTCTTAGATGTTTTTCTGCCAACCCGTACATTTTGTGGTCTCTCTGATAAGAAGTCCAGCACCCAGTTATAGAGAGGGGAGTTGAATCCCAGGTGTCTTAGTTTGTTTTTTAGCTGCTGGGGGATGATCGTGTTAAAGGCTGAGCTAAAATCCAGGAAAACCATTCGCACATAGGAGATTTTGGAGTCCAGGTGTGTAAGGGCTGGATGGAGAGCATCTGAGATGGCATGTTCCGTGGGCAAATTGGTTCTGTATGCAATCTGGAATGGGCCGTGGGAGGGAGGAAGAATGGATTTGACCTGCTGCATGACCAGTCACTTGAAGCACTTCATAATGATGGGGGTCAGTGCAATAGGCTTGCAGTCATTGTGGCTGGATGGGTGCGGCTTCTTTGGGACTGGAATTATTGTGGTGGCCTTTAAACACTTGGGGATGACTGCTTGACTCAGCGAGATGTTAAAGATGTCAGTTAGTATATCCTTGAGTTCTTCAGCACAGTTCTTTAGAACCTGACCAGGTATGTTGTCTGGTCTGGCTGCCTTGTGTGGGTTAATCCTCAGGAGGTTCTTTTTCACACTGACTGGGGTCAGACAAACAGCCTGCACCAGGTGGTGCCTGGAACACCATCCTGAAAATCGCCCATTGTTCCAGGAGATCCTGAACCACAAGTGGTTTACAGGAGAACTTCAGGACATGGACCAGGTGAGACAGGTGGAATAAAACAGAGCCAATTATGCAGAGCTGGAATTGTGTAAATAGTCTGAATCACTACTGACTTCTGGAAAACAGATGAGTTTACTAATAGAATGATATAAAATACATGAAGAAAAAAAGTCTTACATGATGAAATACTGCTTCTGCGTCCGCTTTAATGTCCTGCTGTGTCTCTCTTTTACACACATCTTCTGATGATCAAAACACCTACACACATCTAGATAGATAGATAGATAGATAGATAGATAGATAGATAGATAGATAGATAGATAGAAAGGTAGGTAAACTACAAATGTGTAGCTGGTGTACCAGGTGTGATTATTGACTCTGGTCTTTCATTTGAAGTTCATGTAGATAATATCACTAGGGTAGCCTTCTTTCATCTAAGAATTATTGCTAAGATAAGAAATATGATGTCACTACATGATGCAGAAAAACTAGTTCATGCTTTTGTTACCTCTAGGTTGGATTATTGTAATGTCTTACTGTCTGGATGTTCCAGTAGGAGCAGAAACAAGCTCCAGTTAGTCCAGAACACAGCAGCTAAAGTCCTAACTAGAACCAGAAGATATGAACACATCACTCCTATCTTAGCCACACTACATTGGCTCCCAGTCAAATTTCGCATTGATTATAAATCCTGTTACTGACCTATAAAGCAATAAATGGTCTCACGCCGCAGTACTTGAGCGATCTTTTAGTCTTTTATGATCCTCAACGCCTACTCCTATCAAAGGGTGCAGGTTATTTTGTAGTACCTCAAATAGCAAAGGCTACAGCAGGGGGCAGAGCTTTTTCTTTCAAAGCCCCACAGTTATGGAATAACCTTCAAATTAGTGTTCGGGATTCAGACACAGTCTCAGTGTTTAAGTCTAGGCTACAGACACTTTGTTTAGTCAAGCCTTTAATATATAGTTCTTAGGTAAAGGAGCAGATCTGGAAGGTTCAAGGACATAGAGTGTTTGGTGTACTGGGACGTTTGGATGCTGTCGCCTTACCACCCTCGCAAGTCACTCAGGTTTGCTGACTGTGAAGTGGTTAGATGCTTTATGTCCTGGGAAGCCTTCATGTCTGTCACCTTCTGGCTCTCCCTTTTAGTTATGCTGTCATAGCTAGTCTTGCCAGAGTCCCTGCCTGCACTTTACACATAATCTACATTGTCCTTGAACATCACATGATGTTCACATTTTCTCTCTCTGTCTTTCTTTGTCGAGCTATACTCCCCACTCCTGAGCTCCCAGTGTTTGCCAGGTTCCAGTGTGCCCACTGCCTCTACCCCTGGTCACAGTCTCATCACTTGGTGGTACCCCTGGTGCTGTGGATGGATCTGTGTGGACAGCCTGTGACCAGGAGATAGCCATGGACAGAGCCACCTGCAGACTTTCACACTGTCACAGATCTGCCATTTCATGTCAGCTTGTGACAGCAAGGAATAACATCATATCATCTCAGGGAGTTTTTCCTTGTCTCCGTCACCACAAGCTTGCTCATTAGGGATAAAATAAATTAAGGATAAAATAGTTTAATAATTTAATTTAATGATTTATTTCTAGTTTTAGTTATTTAGTTATTTCTTATTTATTTTTATTTTTTTCCCTCCCCTTTCTCTGTTTCTCTTCTTTTGTAAAGAGACAATGTCCATTGTAAAAGGCACTACACAAAAAAAAATTGAATTGAGTTGAATTGAATTGAAGACTACTACAATCATCCCTGTGCCAAAGAAGTCCTTAGTGACCTGCCTCAATGACTATCGTCCTGTGGCAATTACCCATCAGAGGAAGAGAGATATACCGAGATGTATGTCACCACAAACCTCCCCAGCATGACCTTCAGCTCCAACAGAGTGACTCTAGGAGCCTGTGGCAGGGATTAAGGACAATAACGGACTATAAAGCACCAACATCCGGTATGATGAATGTGGAAGTGTCTCTGGCAGACGAGCTGAACACCTTCTATGCTCACTTCGAGGCTGCAGCTAACAATGCTAAAGCTAATGCTACAGCTAATGCTAATGGCTGTAGACAGGAAGAGAATGTCATCACCACTGCGTTCATCATCTCTGAGCATGACGTGAGGAAAGCCTTCAGGAGAGTGAGCACCAGGAAAGCAGCAGGATCAGACGGAATCTCAGGCCGAGTCCTGAGTCCTGCACTGACCAGCTAGCACCAGTGTTCACAGACATATTCAACCTCTCCTTAAACCAGTCGGCAATCCCCATGTGCTTCAAAAAGTCCATTATTGTTCCTGTCCTGAAGAAACCCCATCCTGCTTCCCTCAATGACTATAGCCCTGTAGCCCTGACCTTAGTAGTGATGAAGTGCTTTGAGCGGCTGGTCAGAGACTTCATCATTGCTTCACTACCAGACACACTGGATCCATTACAGTTCACTCACTCACCTGGACACTAGAAAGGGGAATTATGTTAGAATGCTGTTTGTTGACTACAGTTCAGTGTTTAACACTATAATCCCCTCCACACTCACCACCAAGCTGGAGCACCCGGGACTCAGCCCATCTCTTTGTTAGTGGATCTCCAATTTCCTAACTGGCAGACCACAGGCAGTAAGGATGGGCAGACATGTCTCAGCCTCACTCACCCTCAGCACTGGAGCCCCCCAGGGTTGTGTTCTGAGCCCCCTGCTGTACTCTTTGTACACGTATGACTGCATGGCCACTACCAACTCCATCAACATCATCAAGTTTTCTGACAACACCGTTGTGGTCGGATTGATCTCCAACAACAATGAGACAGCCTACCTGGAGGAGATTAAGACTCTGGAGGACTGGTGCCAGAGGAACAACAAGCAGGAGAGGAACTACCAGACCCCATGCAGGACAGATGAGCTCTTCAGAGGGTGGTGCGATCAGCTGAGCACATCATCTGTACCAAACTCCTTCACCTGCACTCGATCTACAACAAGCGGTGCTGGACCAAGGCCAGGAAGATCATGAAGGACCTCAGCCATCCCAACAATGGACTTTTCTCTCTGTTGAGGTCAGGGAAGCACTTCCACTCCCTGAAGGCCAACACTGAGAGACTGAGGAGAAGCTTCTTCCCGCAGGCTATATGGTCTCTCAATCAGAACCTCACATAGGACTCAACTGATTAGACCTACTATGCTCCTACACACATGTTTTGGAACTCCAACCAACCACACCAGACATTGCACATTACAGGACTGTGGCACACAATAAACACACAAATGTACATCTGCACATTTGCACATTTCAAGACTGTGCACATAATACAAACACATACATGTTGCATAGTCTGCTCCCGTTTACATACAAAGAGGACTTATGCACATCTGCACTTTAAAGATGGACAATACCACTGCTCTCATCACCTTATTCCACTTCATGGCCACCCTGTACGGCTGTTGTCTGCACCTTGGACACCTTGGACACTAATGCACTACACACTATTCACTTTATATAATTTTATATATTATATAATTTTGCATAAAACAGTTGCTGTATTTTACCCTTCCTATATACATATTCTATTTTATATACATATTCTATATACCCAGCCAACATTGCAAGGTGGGTCCCATGTGGTCCCCATATGGGCTTGAAACATGGGCCCCATATGGGTTTGTCCCCGGGTTCCAGGTGAGCCCCATCTAAATTAGCCCATATGAATCCTACGTATATTCTGACTGGGGCAAATGTGGGGCCCAGCTGGGCAGCCTACATGAGGTCCATATTGGTCCCATTTTGTGAAGCCCATGTGGTATATACAAGGGCCCATTATAGGTTTATCAGTTGGTACTGGACTGGCCCCACGTGTGTGTGTGTGTGTGTTTTGAGGCATCTTACCTGGACAGTATAATTATTTATATTCAAACAGTTTTGTGCTTAACTCTTATTTTTAATTTACCTGTGGTTTTTACATTCTGGTGCTATCCCAAACATATTTTTTTATTAAGTGATAAAAGCAACATCAGGATTTTACTTTGGTAAATGTCTAAATGTAAGAGTCTATAAAGAAAAAACATGAAAACGGTGAAATTTTAAAAATCAGAAATTAAAATGCTGTAAAGGTTCTGTATATAAAATACTTTATTATCATCTTTATTATCTGACACATTCAATTAAAATTTTCAGGCTTTTGTAAAATGTTGAACATCAACATTAACAGTAAATGTCGGAGAAATTACATTATCTATCAAATATCAAATATCTATCAAAATATTTAGCTCCTGAATAGTAAGCTTTTGAGTAATGCAAATATATCAAATATATATCCTTTATAATATTAGGCTTTGGAGCTTTTCAGCTTTTGATTAATGCACATGTGTAACTTTCATAATCATCAAGCAGTGCTGAGATGGGGATGTTTTTGTAAATTTCATAATCATCAGGCAGAAATAGTGCTGATATGGGTGAAATAGAGGAGATGTTTTTAATAGAGGAGAGGTAAGGGGAATTTCACCAAGAATAGTCACCCAGACAGACATAACCTAGGCATCTTATGAGCTTTAGCATTGCTTAATAAGCAACAGAAGAGCACATTTAGTTCCAGACACAAAGAGTTAAACTTAGAAACAGATGGTTTTCCGAGAAATTGAAGCACATCTAATTTTGACACATTGAAAACATCGAGGTCGGTACGTGCGTACATGCACATGGTTGTATACATCATGTACCTGAAAGGTTGTGTGATGTCATCAAAGGGAGGATGTTTTAATTTAGGGGCGGTATCAGGACAAATACGAAAATATAGTAAGTATGTTAATTAAGGAAGGAGGGATTAAAAGTATACATACATTGAGTATAATGTGGAAATTTCTAGAAATATTTAAATTTGGAAGAGGAGGTGACATGGGGCATCTGCATCTCTGAATAAAGAAACCTGCTTCTTCTCATCTGCTGACTGAGATCTCCTTCATTTTGGCTGAGTATTTGATTATTTGATAGTTTATTGAGTCCATTTGGTACGATTGTTGAAAATAATAGAAATTGGTACTGTTAAAGATTCCACCCTGTGATATGTCCACTCGGAGGGGGCTTAGAGTTCCGACATAAACCTCACGTATAATACTCTGGTCTTATGTAACCAATGGTACATAACATTTGGGGAAAAAGAAATAAACAGTCACATGTTAGTGATATTTCTCCCAAAAATGAAAATTCTGTCATTATCTCACCTGCATGTCGCTCCAAACCTCCAAGAAATTAACTTATTTTCAGAACACAAATGAAGACATTTTTAATGATATCTGAGATTTCAGTCCTTCTGTTGAAAGTCTATTTCCCCAAAACTCGGACACTTGAAAAAATTCATAAAAAGATTGTAAAATAAATTCATATGAATCAAGAAGTTTAATCACAGTCTTCTGAAAAGACATGATCACTTTATCTGATAGATTTAATTATGGTTTTATTCACATATTAATGCTAAACAACTAATATAAACAGAATCAAGCATGTTTGTGCTTCTATTTACCCAAAACTGAATGCTGTAAACGTTGTTGACTGATCGATGTTTATATGTGAATAAAAGCCTAAATTCGATCTGTTCATCATATAAAGTCATAATGACTTTTCAGAAGACTTGGATTAAACCGCTGGATTCATTTTGATTTATTTTTTATCTCTTTACAAATATTCTGAAGCATCAGAATTTTGGGGGAATAAACTTTCAACAGAGGGACATAAATCTTGCAGATATCATTAAAAATATCTTAATTTGTGATGCAAAGATGAACAAAAGTCTTCAGGGTTTGGAAAGACATGAGGGTGAGTCAGTGATGAATGTTCATTTTTGGGTGAACTGCCCCTTTGTAGAAACATCAGTGCTCTTTTAATTGAATTACACTAACAATGTAGAAGAAGTACATAAATAAATAAATAAATAAATAAATAAATAAATAAATAAATAAATAAATAAATAAATAAATAAATAAACAAACTTGTTGAACATTACAGTATTAAAACATCTGGACTCAGAAACAACTCATCACACTCATCACTCAGAGATGGTCTTCTCTCCTGCTGTGCTCTAATGGCCCTCTTTCGACCCCTGATGAAAATCTACTTACAGGGTAAAAGGTCAGTTTACCCCAAAATCAAAACGTGCGCGCGCTCTGACAAAAGAAAACGGCTCTTTTTAATGCACGGTCTCATTATGCGCTGATTTAAATCCAAATATAGTGTAATTAGTGTAATTATCAGTCACACACAATAACTTAAACACATATACGTTTTTCTGTGTATGTGGAAAAAATCCGGCGAGTCTCTGCCCTGTTATGAGCAGGACAGAGCTGACCACCGGGAATTCCCCCGGTTCACCTGATGACCACTCCGGGCCTGGTCTCACAACTGTCTGAAATTCACCCTAAATGACCTCGTCTCCGAAAGCAGACTCTTCTAGATGCCTGATCGGATACCTCAGAATTCACAATTATGCTAATTGTGCTAATTACTTTACACTGGCGCTCTGTTCGTTATTCATCAGCAGCTGGCTGTACGGTAAAGTCAAATTTACCTCAGGTGAAAAAATGGCGGCTAACCTTACACAGCCACAAAATACACAAGGAAAGCATAAAATAAACAAAAATGTGTTCAAACTCAGGAAACAAAAATCTCTACACATTACTATCAACACATATAACCATATTTTAGTCCTCACTCACACTTAAGTGATTATAACTGTATCCCCAAACCCCCACAGAAAAGTTATTAACATCAGTCTAGTGGCTAAGTATTTTAAAGATCATTTAAACTGTCAAAACAAAGTTCCCGATGCTTGAGACCACAGATAATAGAGATATCTTTAGAAAATATCCATTTACCCACTTATTTCGCTCCACATCCTTCAGCCGCCATCAACAGATGAAGTGATCTCCCTCCCGCCTGTAAGTCACTGTGTCTGGAAGAAACTGTATCCTTACGCAATGGCGGCATTTCCTCTACTTCGAATATTTAACATCTTCACAGTTGTCATTTTAAATTTCCGCTTATTTTCAACTATCACATGATACATGATATTATGATATAATGTTATAAGAAGAAATTCGTAAGGAAACATTCAAAGCAGTAGGACTACTTTGTCAAGTGGAAGGTGTTGACAGTTGTGGGGAGGGGGAGGGGGAGGGGGAGGGGGAGGGGGGGGAGAGAGAGAGAGAGAGAGAGAGAGAGAGAGAGAGAGAGTGTGTGTGTTATTTGACTGATTACATTACACTCCGTATCAGTGACCGTGAGTCTGACGTGTAGCAGCATGATGGTGATGGCGTAGTCCCACACCCACTCCTCCACGATCCAGGTGAAAACCAGTCATCCCACCATGTACTTCATCCAGATCACACTCACTGCACAGGAAACAGACACACAGTCAATGAAGTTTGATATTTTCTTATCAAGTTGTATTTATTAGTGTTAAATAGCAGGATCTGATCCTTCATCAGCACTCTCTGTAACGGACATCACAGACATTTCCTCCACACACCACCAGAGGGCACTGTCGCTCAATTATTCTAAAACGTCTTCTTTCCTGTTTGCTCAATTTCCTGCTTTGATTGTGTTCACCTGTTTGTATTTCCCCAATTCTCCTGCTGTGTGTTTCCTCCTGAGTGGTAGTGCAGTATGTGTGTTTAGTTGTTATGGTTTCTGGTGTGTTGTGTTATATTATATTTTCACAGTGAGAGGGTTTTTGTTTTAATATTGTGTTTGCTGAGCTTTGCCTGGCTTCAGTGACATGACAATCACAGGATGACCTTCAAGACTTGTGACAAGGTATTATTATTATTATTATTATTATTATTATTATTTAATGCCACAGGTGACATGAAGGAAAAATAAATAGTCACAATTCTGTGTAAATTAGGAACAGGTTATTCATTCAGTATTTATCATTTTGAGAGGTTTGAGTGTTTCCTAAATATTTTAGGTTGTTCCATGAAGGATGAATTTTGTTGCTGAAAGTTACTAATAAGCTATCCACCTCCTCTACCCTGATACAAATACACACTTACACTGACAATTTATCACTGTGATGAAGCATCCTTCTAGATAAAATATGAATGCAGATGAGTTGAAGAAAGATCTTAAAGAAAAACTCTGACAAAAAATGGACATTTTCACTTTGTTCACTCTAGCCAAAATGTCGGCCAATATATGTTCACTGTCTGGAGTTTTTTTTTTAATGAATACACAAATTAAAATCATTTAACTCTTTTTCACATAAATAATGCTTTTTATAATAATGCACACACACACACTTGCATAGACTCAGTGTATCTTATTTAGTAAGACTTACTTCAGGATGCCGATGCACAAACTGAGGGTGATGTAGTAAAGTGAGTAGAAACACACTATACACATGAACAGGTTCTGAAGAACCACCTGGAAAATGAATCTTCACAGATGAATACAGCATCATGCACAAAATCTGTCGACTTTTATACAAAAACCCGCGTAATTTACTTTTATTTAATAAAAGTTTAAGTTTAATAAATTTATTTATTTGCCCCGTGAATGAGTACATCAGATATGGGGTAAATTTCCTTCACATTTTATTCAGAAAAAGATTTCAAACTTAACATTAGTCATGGGAATCGTGACTCATTTCAGTGAGTCGATTCTTTTTGATCACTTTTTTTTTATTCTTTTCTAAACGTCTAGTGATGGTTCTTCTTTGTTTAACTCTGATTGAAATGGGTCCGGAATGCTATGCTGCTTTCTAATTCACAAAACATTAAATTCCAGGGATTTTAACTGCATTTAATTTAAGGTTAAAAAAGTTTTCTACATCTACAGCATGCAACTCGTCTCACAGTGATCCACTCCGAGTCAACTGGTTTATGAATGACACATCACTTTTTAACATACAAAGCCATTGTGTCACAGGAAGTCAATGATTCCTGATTTCTCCTTCTCTTTTATTTGCCCTGGTTTTGTTAAATGAGCTGCAAGTTTTAAACTCAATAAATAAATACAGAAATAACTTGATCTGTATCGTCACTGATCCACCCAAACCATGACTGAATCTTCTCATACTCCATTCTGAAACATTGTGACCATGTAATGAAACTATTTTATCTTTAGTTACAGCTCTCCAGAACCCAAGATAAAGAGCTCTACTCATGTGTCATTGAGCTTGCTGTTGACTGACAGCTTGCATTGTTTTTTTGATCTGAGGCGTCCAACAGCACCAGCAGCAGTAATTCCACAACATGAAGAGCAGATGCTTTCCGCTTTATCATCCAAACTACCAACACACCAACCAATGCTAGCGGTGCAGTGCTGTGCTAACTGTTGTCACGTCACACCCGGAGGTCGGACACCAGAGGGAGCCCTCTCCCGAATTTTGAAATTTGCTCTTCCCGGTTTCTCCATGGTCATAAGAGGCACACACACCACACTCGGCATGAAGTATCGTTTCCATGTGAGCATACCGAGCCTTTATCTATTGTTATTCTTGATTATCCGTGTATGACCATTGCTTACTGCTTCTTCGTTTTTTGAATCTAGTCTAGTGTAGAGTCTAGAGTTGTCTGCTGGTTTTATTGGTTTTCTGGTTTTGGACTTTTTGCTACGTTTTCTGATTACGATTTTGCCTGTTGTGTTTGTTTCAATAAAATCTGCATATGGATTCTACTCCTTCTGCCTCCGGCGAGTCAATAGAATTGTGTATCTATGAGGACAGATCTTAACAGGATTAGCAACACAATGAAATATTTTCTTCAACCTGAGCCAGATTAAACCCACTCTGAAGGCCTGAGATGGCTGGAAAGTCATCTTTTTTATGTATTGTTGGCTCTGTAGAAGCTGTACAATGTGCTAGCATGACAGCAATGTGCTAGCTGAAACTTGTGTTTATTTAATTAAATATTTATATTGTTCTCCCCTCATCTTTAACCTTTCTGAAGTTTGACAGCAAGTTAAACTCCATCTAGATGTAAGTTTCACGCCCAGCATTTATTGCAACTTGGATCAACTCTACAATGGACTTGAGTGAAACTAAAGGAAAACAATAATACAATCTCTAATTAGTCACATGACTGAAAAATGTTTAAAAAACACAAATGATAATATGCAGTTTACAAGAATGGCGTTAATTTTACACACTTTTGCCTATTAAATAGATTTTAATACATTTCCAAAAACATTTATACATCAGCCATGTGCTCAGCTGCTCACTTTCTGGTTTATACATTATCTGAAGTTCCTAAAAGAGTCCACTAGATGGCAGTTCCACAACAAAATTAACTTAAATAATGTTACAAAGGGAACAGAACACGTCCTGCCTGATGTCATCAGACATCACTAACAAATAATTACATGTCAGTCATTCTTACATGAAAGAAGCAAAATGACCTGTGAGATTGGTCTACAGAACTTTTTGGTTGTACCTTGAGAAGTCGTCTTAACCTCTACTTTCCTTACACATCCATTGTTGCTTGTAATAATCAATAATGCTTGTGAAGGTGTTCATGATTATGGCCATAGGCTAATCATTGTGAGAGAACATGTCGTCTTTCAAGAGAACAATATCTTTGTCAGAAGAATTTTAGTTTGTGTCTATTTCTCTTTCCATGATCTTACCCAAAGAACTCAATAAACTATCAAAAACTTAACCAAAATAAAGGAGATCTCAGTCAGCAGATGAGAAGAAGCAGGTTTCTTTAATCAGTTATGAAGTCAATCACATGCATTTCTGAAGAGAGCAGCTGGTCTGACAACCCCAAGAAATTCCCCTCTACTTATACCTAGAGCGCCCCATGGCCCTCCTCCTTTAATTTACATATGTTGAGCAGTTTTCCCATTATTTTCATGTTTTGAAAATGTTTTCAATGTTTTCATTTTGGCCCCTCCTTACTTAATTTACATACTTTTACCATTTCCCATTATTTTCTCATTTGTTCCAATACCACCCCTAAATTGGGATCATCCTCCCCTTGGTGATGTTACTTTTCCCCTCTCAAGTTCCTCTTATATTTAGGCTAATTTGGAAAATTTTAAGAAAAATAGCTCTTACATATAAGAGCACCCACTTCCTTATCAATTTCATCTGACCGTGACCTTTCAAGCTGCCCACACAGATCATCACACCCTTGACACCCATATTTCTAACATAATGTGCCAAAGAAGACTTTAGTGTCCTGCCTCAGTGACTATCATCCTGTAGCAATTACCCATCTGGACAAAAAGGATACATATGTACAAATGCTGTTCATAGACGTAATCACAATCATTCCTTAGCATCTGATGTAAACATCACTAAGTCTGTTGGAACTGACTAACTCCCTTTGCAACTGGATCCCAGACTTCCTGATTGGAGACCTCAATCAGTCTTGAGTGGGTGCCCCTCAGGGCTGTTTGTTAGTCCACTGCTATTCACTCTACTGTGGACTAACAACTGTGGACTCACAACTGTGCATCAATGCGCAGCTTGAACTACATCATCAAGTTTGCCAAAGATATGACTGTCAGGGTGTGCAGGTGTGAGGACCCGTAATGCAGGAGCAAGTTCAAAATAAGAGTCTTTTAATAAGAGTCAACACATAGTTCTCAGACAACAACCATCAAACAGCAGGGCAGGCAGAATGAACAACAGAGACAAGTCAGACAGGAAGTATCAGAGCAGAAGACAGCATCAGGAACAGGCAGAGTCAAAACCATGCAGACAGGGACTGAAGAAAAGGGGGGATGAAAAATCAGGAGCACAAGGCAGGCTGAACTAGCAAACAGGTTTGGACAAGCTTGAGTATGGAGATATGGAAAGTCGGATGGATGTGAAGGGTCTGATGAAACTTGAGTCAGACAGCTGCTGTACAGTAAGGATGGTGGTGTGGCTGGAAGACCAGTGACAAAATCCAGGGAGATATGGGACCAGGGTCATCTAGGAGATGGAATGGGGTGCAGAAGACTGGCTGGTGGGGTTCTGGATGATTTTTGCTGAGCACAGGTGGGACAGGCTGTCCCAAACCTCTGGAAGTGCTTGAGTGAAGGCCAACAGAAATGCTGCTGGAGGTTGGACAGGGTACAGTAAATCCCATGATGACAGAAGTGACTGCTGTGGCACCACTGGAAAACCTGAGATCTAAGTTGGTTGGGGAGGAAGAGTCTGTTCTCAGGACAACCGTCTGGAACCGGTACCCCGGAGGTTGCCTACTGCACTCTTCTCTCAATCCCCAGGCGGAGGGCACGGATGGTAACAGATGAAGGGAAGATGTGTTCAGAAGACAGGCCATCTTTGTCAGGGCCAGAGTGCCATGAAAGGGAGTTGGACTTCCCATTTTTCAAGCCAGGGTGGAATGAGAGGCTGAAGTTGAAATGCCCAAAGAACAGTCCCTAACGAGTCTGTCGAGGATTGAGTCACATGGCTGTCTGAAGGTATTCTAGGTTTCTGTGGTCTGTCCAAATGATTAAAGGCTGCTCTGCACCCTCCAACCAGTGGCGCCACTCTTCCAGGTCCAGTTTCACCACCAGGAGCTCCCTTCAGCAAGCAGTGGCTGAAGGGGGGATCATCACGTGGTTCAGAGATAATGCAAGATCCTAGGCTGGGGATGAATCATAAAGATAAGTTGGGTGTCATCGGCATAGCAGTGGTATGAAAAGCCATGTGAGGATATAACTTTGCTTAGAGAATGGGTGTAGAGGGAGAAAAGGAGAGGACCAAGTACTGAGCCTTGTGGGACACCAGTAGATATCAGCAGGTAGGAGCAGATATCAATCCCTTCCATGTTACCTGATATACACTACCAGTCAAAAGTTTGGATACATCATCTAATTCCATGGTTTTTCCTGATATTTATTTCTTTCTATATCGTAAAACAATGCTGAAGGCGGCCGAAATACATAATAATGTCGTTTGAACAGTTGATATTGAGATATGGCTGCTACTGAGCCTTCATAATGGCTCTAATCTGAGGTGATTTCTGAGGCTGGTAACTCTAAATGAACTTCTCCTCTGCAGAAGAGGTAAGTTTTGGTCTTGCTTTACTGGGATGGTCTTCATGTGAGCCAGTTTCATCATGGTGCTTGATGGGTTTTGCAAATGCATTTGACAATACTGTTCTTGCAAGAACTATTTCAGAACACCTGACCTTCATGTCTTAACTGACTGTTTTTTGAGGTCATTACATATGGATTACTTAAGTCCATGTGTGTTATTTCATAGTTTTGAAATCTTCAGTATTGTTCTAGAATGTAGAAAATAAATCCCTAAACAAAAAACACTGAATTGAAAGGTGTGTCCAAACTTTTGACTGGTAGTGTATGCGACCATCTATGTAGGAAGCAAACTATTCCCAAGCTGTTCCACAAATTCCAAGACTCCTGAAGGTGGACAAGAGAGTCTTGTGGTTAACTGTGTCAAATGCTGCAGAAAGGTCGAGAAGGATGAGGACTGATAACAGCTTGGCTGATCTAACAGCATGTAGTTTCTCAGTGACCGCCAAAAGGGCACTCTATGGAATGTGCTGCTTTGAATCCACTGGTTGGGATCATGGAGGTTATTCTGCAAGAGATAGTCAGACAGCTGATTAAAAACAATTAGTTCAAGAATTTTTTAAATAAAGGAGAGAAGTGATACCAGTCTGTAATTACTGATGTCAGAGGGATCCAAAGCAGGTTTCTTCAGTATAGAGATAACCCTTGCTTTCTTAAAGTCAGTTGGTACCTGACTAGATGTTATGGATCCATTGATGCAGATGATTTAGTAGTTATGATAAACACACAGAAAGACATGAATGTTTTTAATGATATTTTAAATTACAGATTTTTTATCTGCCCTTTCAGTTGGGGAGTGGGGAGGTGGGCAACCCAGGAGGCTTAGTGTGGAAAAGAGGTGGTTTCAAGTACTTGGGTGTCTTCCTTGGGAAGAATGAGTTTTTAAGTAAAAATTGGGAAGGCTTTGTAGAGCATGTGAAGATCAGACTGAGCAGATAGAAGTGGCTGGTGCCAAGGATGTCCTACAGGGGATGAATGCTGGTCATCAAAAACCTCACCACATCGCCCCTCTGGCATAAGCTGGCACATGTGGATCCATCACTGAACCTGCTGGCAAACATCCAGGGACTGCTGGTGGACTTCTGGGATGATCTACACTGGATTCCTCAGAGATTATTCCATCTGCCCAAAGAGGAAGGAGGACAAGGGCTGGTCCAGCTAGCCAGCAGAGCTGCAGTCTTCCACCTCCCATTCATCCAAAGACTCCTTACTGTACCCAGAGACTTAGTATAGAGAGTAAGACCTGGCAGCACATATGGGACTGTGGTCCCTTCACATTTTCAAACAGCTCATACACCACTGACATCAGAGGAGCATGTTCAGCTGATGGAGTACCAGAACACTGAGACTGGTCCTCCAGAGGATGGAACTTTTTCCCAGCTGGACATCACAAAAAGTATCTTGTCCAGTTACAGATTTCTAGAGGACACAACAATTTGGCAATGATGGTTTCCGTGCCTATGTCTGCGCCTTTTCTGCCATGCAGTGGAGAGCCTACGATTCCTCTTGTTCCTTGAAAGAAAATGTTCGCAAACTATTTGCTGGCCATTAATGAAACAGGAGGCTCATGGCCTGATGTAAGAAAAAGTAATATTTTGCTACGCAGCCTGAGTGGCTGTTTTACACCCTGACTAATACAAGAACTACATTTGAACATGCAATGAAAGTGCTGGAGGATCATTTCACGCCGAAAGTGAATGTGGTGGTCGCTCGACATCACTTTTATCAGCATTCTCAACGTGCTGATGAGACCATTCTACGGTTTGTCTGCTCTGTTGGAATTAGCTTAATTGTGTGCTTTTGCTGATATGGAGAGCAAAATGCTGTGGGACCAGCTAGTCGAGTGATCGTATTCTCCTGCAGTGTGAGATTTCTGTTGGAACCATCCCTGATGCTGGCCTCTGCTATTACTATTGCGTGTCAGGTGGAACAAGCACTTTCAAATTCGGACATGCTGACTGCGCAAAGTTCAGTTCAAGCCAACAAGTCCTTTTGGCATCGAAAAAAGAGCACGTCATGTTCCGATAGAGTGAAACCTGTTGCTGATACTACATGGAGAGTAAACTGCACTAACTAAAAATCACTTTGCTAATGCTGCCAGATCGGACATTTTCATGTTGTTCTTCTAAGGATATTGGGGAAGTGGGCCCTGACATTGTTGTTCTCTTGACTGATGTTGTGAATACTCTGCAGACAAACCTTTATGCAGTGTTTGTTTTACAACATCAAATGGACTTCCAGGTGAGATCAAATAAGTCGTGGACATGGGCTCTTCAGTGTCAATTCTGCCCGAAGCCATGTACAAAATATATTTTCGGACTGTCTGCTCACAGCTCCTAAAATGAAACTAGTCACATATTTAAACTATATTCTGGCCCTTGGATATTTGCATGCAGATATCTCACTGAATAATAAGGTAACCCCTGCACATTTTTACATTGACATTTACAGTGCCTTTGCTTCAATGGGTATGGACTTTGAGCTTTGAACTGTTTTTTTTTTTACTTTGATTCTGTGTCTGCACCTGACGAATTGCATGCAATTGTTGGTGAAACCAGTTGTGCTTAAAATGCTTCTGTGGGCTGTGTGAAAGGCTTTGTCCATAAGGCTTTGTCCATGCCCTACAGTTAAGCCTGATGTTACCCCAGTACGCCAAAAGCTACACCGACTGCCATTCATTGTCTGACAAGCTGTTTCTGCAGAACTGGTCTCACTATTGCAAAAAGGCATAATAAGAAATATAATCACTAGTCAAACACATTTAAGTAAAAATATAACTGTACAGCTTGTCTGATGGTATGTCCAGCACTCTCTTCCACACATTAGGGTGGCTCAGTTCGAACAGGCTCAGGGACTGTAGTGTCACACAGGTCATCATCACTGTACATGGGGCAACCTGGTGGTGTATCATGTATGACTGACCTGTCAGGTCTGAGGTGGCATTTGTTTCTGCGGTAGATTGTGCCCGATGATGTGATGTGATGGTATGAGTGGGGCTCATCTCTGATCCTGACAACCGTAGCTGGTTTCCATGTATTTTTGATTATCATATATACTCTCTGTCCCCTCCTAAGGGCTGGAAACATAGCTGCTGTTCTATCATACCAACTCTTCTGGTGCAACTGATGATGCTGCAGCGCTACCTGAATGTACTTGGGTGTGGAAGGCCACAGAACAGCTTTGCTTGTCAGTAAAGTGGAACGTAGGACTCTACCCATCTGGGCTGGATAGTACTTGAGACCAGTGACAGGAGTGTTGCAGAGTCTGTAAGGCTAGGTGAGGGTCAGTGCCAGACTGAGCAACTGCTTTCAGCAAAGTTTTGACAGTTTTTATGGCTCACTCAGACATACCTTTGGACTAAGCATAGTTCGGGCTGAAATGGGAAATCATAAGTGAAACAAGCCATTTCAGCACTGGCAAAGGGTACATGATCTGCGATCAGGGTCTCAGGCATACCATGTCTCACAAACACTGCCTTCAACTGTTCTATAAGTGAGTGAGATGTTTTGTCTGACAGTTGTAGGATTTCTGGATATTTAGAAAAATAGTCCACTATCAGAAGAAATGCTTGTTCCAGAAAGTCAAAAATGTCAGCAGCTTCTACCATGGAACCAGATGGGTGATAAGTGGCTCCTTCTGATTTTCAGAAGAAGTCTCCACTACAGGAACTACAGGACTCCACCATCCGATGTACAGCTTCAGTTAGTCCTGTCCAGTAGAAGCATGATCTGGCATGTGCTAAGGAGTGCTGTATACCTTGGTGTGCCACATGAAGTCGTTTCAGCACTTCTGGTCACAATGCAATGGGATTATAATGCAATAATTTTTCATGTGTAGCATCTTTGCTGATTGCGTGTCTGATTGGGCAGTAAGCTTGCACAGCTAACGGGACCTTCTTTCTGTCTGGCCATCCCTGCTCATGAAGCTGTCGTATCAGGTCAAGCTCAGGATCTGACTGTGTGGCTTGTTGGATCATGTACATGATGTTACCACAGAGCAATTCTCCATTCACTGTGTAGATGACTTTCTTTTCACTCAGCTCTAGATTCTCTGCTCTGTCCGATGAAATATGTATGCTCTGGGCAGTGTGTCTGCGATTAGCATTTGGTTGCCTGGAGTGAAGATAATGTGAATGTAATACCTTTGTAACTGCAGCAGCATTCTTTAAAGATGTGCTGGTGCTACTTCAATGGGTTTGGAGAATATCACCTCAAGGGGTTTATGATCTGAATGGACTCTGATGGGAACGCTACTGGTGAAATTTCCTCAGAGCAAACACTATGGCCAGCAGTTCTTTTTCTATCTGAGCATAGTTCCTTCCAGCAGCAGATTTGGCTCTTGAAGCATATACTATGCTTCCAGCAGACTTGAAGCATATGCTATGGTCCGAGCAGACTCTGAGTGTGCTGTTTTTCTTTTCTGTGATGCACAGACTGCTCACCCATGGAATCGGCTTAGAAACTTTGCTTATCACACCCCTATTCTCCAGTTCTTCCCATGTCTCACAGACTGCATATACCTTCCTGCAGCCATGTATGATAGGTGGAACATTAGGGTCAGTGTGAATATGATGCAATCTTGGAAACTGGCCTAATACTTGAAATACTGATGCATATTGGCTGAGGAGCTCAGTTTTTGTGGTGGGCGGTGAAGGTTTGAGTGTCTCCATGATTAATGATATTCTTTCAAATGACATTTGCTTCAGCACCTGTCAAGCTTGATGCTAACAATTTTGCCTGCCATACGCAGATTTGTGTGTCAGCACTGTTTGACTAATTCACTGTACTGATAAACAGTGTGTCTGTTTCTGACAGCTCACTGTCTATTTCAATCATGTTCATTTTAACTTTTGATTTGCACACAACTGCAAAATGTTTTTTTTGCCGCATATTTTACATATGTCATTAAAGGCAGGGCCCTGTCTTGGAAGATGAATGCATCTGCATTTGCCACAATTTTTTGCATGTCCTCTCATTTACTTTGAGGTTTGTTTGTTTGCTGCAGGCTTGTTTAATCTGCATCCAGGCTGCAACCCTTTTTTTGTAATGGCATGAACAAATTGTGCTTCTGATGAGGCTGCCATTGCTGTGACTTGCTTTTGTGACTTTTTTAGCTCTGCATGTCAATAGCTTTTGAAAGTGTCAAATCAGGTATGGACAGCAGTCGTTCACGAAGCCTCTGCTTGTGGAGTCAACTGTGCTGTTAATACTATTTTGTGTCATACCATGAGACCTTCAGCATCTCAGAATTCACGTGTGTGCTTTGTTTCTTAACTCTCATGATGAATTTGTCTATGCCTGCTTGCTCAGAGAATGTGTTGACCCAGAACTGATGCCATTCAAAGATAGTATTTTTTGTGTGGCACAGTAAAACCTGCAAGAACCTCAGATAATTTTTTATGTTGTGGATCCTGGTATTCAATCACGTGCAAGTTATAAATGTCTAGCGCCTCTTCTCCTATGCAATGCAGCAGCACAATGATAAGTCTCGATTCAGATTTATCCAGTAGCGCTGATGCAGTAAGGTACAAATTAAATCTTTGTTCCCACTTACACCAACTTTCGGGCAAGTTCCCCGTCAGAGATAACAGTGGAGGCAGATGAAGCATTTCCATTTTGTCCGTCATATTAGTGTGCCGGTTCATTCTGATAATTTTGCGGAGAGGCAGCAGTGAATGGAGATCTTCAGTCACTAAGGAGCGCGGTGTTAATAAATATCTCAGTCAGAAACAGGTACCTCTGTTTCTGACACCATGTTGTATATTTTGTTCAACTTTTTGTTACCAAGAACACATGCACAACATAATTCGCACATGGGCTTCTTCTTTACTTGTCACACAAACTCAAACAGGTACAGATGGCTGCACAGGTACACTACACAAACTGTGTGGGGTGTCCTAGGCTAAACCATTAACTGCATATGCACTACAACAACGGCCCTCAGTTTCTCTCCAGCGTGTTTGCATCGTTCGTAAAAGAGAGCAGAATAAGTCACATAAGTTGTAGTGTGTAGTACCCACTGTGCAACGGCGCTGTGGAGTGTTGGAACAGAGTTCTGAAGGAATGCATCCTGTCTGCAGAGCAAATGGGGAAACTATGGAATCATTCTGTGACTGATTTCTTGCAAAATTATAGAGCTACTCCATAGAGTTCTACAGATGTTTCTCCTTCACAAAATGTGTACGAAGTTGGGGTTTTGTGGACCCCAAAAGTGACAAATGTGCTCAGGTTAAGCACACTGTGGGTAACAAACCGCGTAAGAGTAAAACGTACACTGACAAGACGTGGAGCCAGGTGCCACACTTTCAAACAAGTTCAGACCTATTAATGTGAAAAAGGGAGCTTCCAGGTTCTCTTCAACCCTAAACACTCAGCAACAAATTGGGAAAATACTTTCATGCTGAGTGACAAAAAGAAATGGAATGAATCCAAACTAATACATTTCACATGTCCTGTTGCTACTCAGCATGAGGACTTGCAGGCCCAAGTGACATTTAATCCTAGGAGGAGTAGTAAAGTGTATAGATCACCTGTGTGGCTGAAGGAATACAGCAAAGTTACCCATTGAAACATTACACATGCTTGGGAAAAATGCATCTTGTTTTGGTGTTAAGTTTAACTGTTATAATTGCCTGAAGTGCTTGAAAATGTGTATCTTAAGTAAGATAATTTCATTATGGTGTTAAATGTCTGTTGTATGGTTAATCTTAGTAACAGTGCACAGTAATACTTAGCTGTTATTTTGGTTATGTAAGTTCTTACTTAGGTTGTTATTTGTTGTAACCTTAAGAAAAAGGAATGTTAAAAGTAATATACTGTGATACAAAGGAACCTCAAGTGGGAGGGGAAAATGTGGTGTTGTGTAGTTTAACCACATGGTGGCAGTATATTGCTGTAGTATTGAAGTGGTGCTTAGTCTTTTCTAATTTGCAATGTTTCTTGAAAGAGAATGTAGTATGTGCTGAATAGAGTCGAAAGGATCTAATTGTCCAGTTACTGATTACTAGAGGACACAAGAATTTTCAACAGGCTGATTACATCAAGAATTTTAAATGACTTGAATATGTTTGAATCTGTGTGGTGTTGTGAGGATGTGTTGTGCTCTGTTACAGATGGAAAACTCAACTTTGCACCAGAGCTAAATCAATAATCTCTTATGTTTCTATATATTCTCTGTATATTTCTCTTATGAAATAATTTAAATATGTATTTATAGTATTTATTATTTATTTCATTTATTGTCATTTTTTATTGTGTGTGACTTGTGCAAGTAAAGAATTGTAAATGTCAAAAGTCTCTCTCTCTCTCTCTCTCCCCTGTGGTCACAGATTCTGTACTGTCAAATCCTGTCTGATCTTTGTGGCTTCTTACTGTGACATTCATCTGAAACCTCATTTTGAAATACTTTCTTTAAAAAACAAATTAACTGAACACTACTGAGCAAACCTGCATCACACAAAGGATACAACCTGTCACAGCTGCAGCAGAAAAAGCTAAGAAACAGGTGAGAATGAGAAATTTTCTAAATTTAAATAATCTTAATTATTTCATCCTGTCCAAAAACAGGTGCTTTATGCAGTTATATGAATTGAACTTAAATTTCATTCAGACAAATTTTCTTTAAGCTTATTACATTATATCTGTTTTGTTTAACAGAGAGTTAAATTTATCCTCAGTGATAGTTGTAATCTGACCAGAGCGGTTAGTGAACATTCCAGTGATGAGGAAAAATGTTGGAACACACCCACAGAGTCAGGATTTTAAAACTTCAACAAGGGCTGAAAATATATACATAACTATAAGATTATTTTAAAGGAACCTCCAGTGCATCAGTCAGTGAATATTAGTAAACTTGGTTTCTTAAACATTCTCAGAACGTGACACTGAGACTAGAAGACTGAGGAAAGGATCTGCTGAAGTGTCGTTTTCAGTAAAACTGCACTATTTAAAGCTTTAATCACTGTGTACAAAAGCGGCACCTGCTGGTGAGGAGGATGTCCTGCATGCATCTTTTCAGTAAATGATGCACCATAAATAAACCACTGATTTACAGCATGAACAGCTAAACGAATAATAATGATTAACTATTTGTGTATAAAAATAAATAATTCAGCCAATTTAGTAGCCACGTTGTTTTTGACTGTTTTAAACACAATGTGACTTGTTCATTAGTTACATTCATGTGAAATATAAATAGCAGAGCAGTTTCAGTATGAAAGGTTTGTTCCAGGAGTCTGCAGGACAGGATGGTCATGAGGAATCTGATAAACATTGTGATACACTCAGGATTCTAATGCTTCTTGTGTGAGAGACTGGAGAGGTAGGTGTTACACTCTGGACTGTTTTAGTGTGACACACTGCTAACTATCCTTTGGATTTGTGTGTGTGTGTGTGTGTGTGTAAAAATGTATATATTTTTGTTGAGATGTAGATATTCATGAACACAACTGTATTTCATGAAATGAATCCTAATAAGTGTAGCAGCTACATGGTTATATTTATGTAGTGAAGGGACATGAAATGGTTAATAGAGGAGTGTTCATAACCTGTCTGTGTTTGTGATCCTCCCCCCCTCTCTCTCTCTCACACACACACACACACAACCAGGAAGTTTCAGAGAAAACTGATTTCTCTCTCTGTGTGTGAGTTCAGGAAAATGGCTGAGGCCAATATTTTAGTAGATCAGTTTTCAGTGGATCAGTTCAGCTGTCCAGTGTGTCTGGATCTAGTGAAAGATCCAGTGACTATCCCCTGTGGTCACAGTTTCTGTAAGGTGTGTATTAATGGCTGCTGGGATCAGGAGGATCAGAAGGGCGTCTACAGCTGTCCTCAGTGCAGAGACACTTTCACTCCAAGGCCTGTTCTACGCAGAAACAACATGCTGGCTGAAGTGGTGGAGAAACTGAAGAAGACTGAAGTCCAAGCTGCTTCTCCTGCCCACTGTTACACTGGACCTGGAGATGTGGAGTGTGATTTCTGCACTGGGAGAAAACACAAAGCTGTTAAGTCCTGTCTGATCTGTGTGGCCTCCTTTTGTGAAACTCATCTGAAATCTCACTATGAAGTTCCTGCTTGGACAAAACACACATTAGTTGAAGCATCTGGAAATCTACAAGAGAAGATCTGCTCTGAACATGATAAAGTGCTGGAGATCTACTGTCGTACTGATCAAAGGTGTATTTGCTCTTTGTGCATGTTGGATAAACATAAAGGCCATGACGCTGTATTAGTTACAGCAGGAAGAGCTGAGAAACAGGTGAGAACTCATCCCAATGATATTTCTCATTTAGATTTAGCAGCTTTGGTCAGTTACAAGATTGAACTTGTGATTGAAGAGTTAAGTAAAGTAAATGTATTAAGTAAACGTATCTTTATTCAGCGTTCATCATAATCAGATCAGATGAGTGAACCTTCACTCGGCCAACACCCATTTTACACCTTAAACTAGTCCAAACAAGATAGAAAACAGGTGTGAAATTTAACTCTTTACCTGTCTGATATAAAAAGTCTACACAGCTCTGTTAAAATGGCAAGTTTCTGTAATGTAAAAATATTAAACCAAGACAAATCCTGATAGAAACTTTTCAGTCTTTATTGTGAAATTGCAAGCAATATATTGAAGTGAAAAATAATAAGAATAATTTTAAGTGAAAAAGGATTAAAAGGAAAAATAATACAGTGAACTGGTTGCCTAAACTAAACTAAACTAATACACTGTCCTAGAAGCTTCAGATTTTTTGGGTAAAAGTCGATCAGTTTAGCATGTCTTGACTTATCAATATTTTGCCATTCTTCCCTCCAAAAGCATGTTAACTCTGGACCTTTCCAAAACCTTGATCTTGTTTTAGTGAAGCCATTCCTGGGTGAGCTCCTGGTCATTGTCATTGTCTTCATCTTAAGTGTTTTAGCAGAAGTATTAAGGTTTTTCACCACAATAAACTGGTATCTGGAGCTATTCATTATTCCCTCCATCCTGATTAAAGCCCCAGTTCCAGCTGAAGAAAAGCAGCCTGAAAGCATGATGCTGCCACCTCCATGCTTCACTGTGGGGATGGTGTTCTTTTAATGATCTGCTGTGGTTTTATGGCCAAAACCTTCAACTTTGGTTTCATCAGACCACAAAACATGGTTTAGGGAGATTGGATGGACATTAGCTAGACTTGGCAGCCTCCCTGTCCAGTTTTCTCCTGGTCTTCTCATTAATTTTAGGGGGATGTCCTGTTCTTAGTAATCTCACTGTTGTGCCATATTTTCTCCAGGAGTTGATTATTGTCTTTACAGTGTTCCATGGTATATTCAATGTCCTGTATGTTTTTTGTAACTCTCTCCTAATTGATATTTTTCTACAATGAGATCCTGTACTGCTTTGTAAGATCTTTGTGGCTTTTCCAGTCAGATGTTACCAAGAAGATATCAGAAAAATCCTACAGGAATACTGTAGGGAGATGGGATTGGTTTCAATGGGATTGGTTGATTCTGAACACTGACACATTCCTAAATATAAAATGGTGTACACAATTATGCAACCCTGTTTTTTTTTCTTTTTTCTTTTTTCAATTAAAATGATTCTAGTTTGTTTCCACTTTTATATATTGCTTGCAGTTTCATGTAAAATGTAGAAAAGACTCTGACAGGATATATCTCAGTTTAATTCTTTTTTTTTTTACATAACAAAAACCTGCCATTTTAACAGGGGTGTAGACTTTTTATATCCACTGTATAACCTTATGGATATAACTGATGTGTCCTCAGAGTGAGTTAAAGGAGGATCAGATGAAATTCCAGCAGAGAATCCAGGAGAAGCAGAAGAAGGTGCAGGAGCTGAAACAGACTGTGAACACTATAAAGGTGAGCAGTGAGCAGAGACAGAGCTGCTCCTAGAAACACACACAACATGGACAACCAGTCATTTAGAGTCCCAGTAAGAGAGGGAATGATAGATGAGATTTATATCTTCTGTGTGTGTGTGTGTGTGTGTGTGTGTGTGTGTGTGTGTGTGTGTGTGTGTGTGTGTGTGTATGTGTGTGTGTATGTGTGTGTGTATGTATGTGTGTGTGTATGTGTGTGTGTATGTGTGTGTGTGTGTGTGTGTGTGTGTGTGTGTGTGTGTATGTGTGTGTGTGTGTGTGTGTGTGTCCTAACAGCTCAGTGCACAGACAGCAGTAGATGACAGTGAGAGGATCTTTACTGAGATGATCAGCTCCATGGAGAAAAAGCGCTCGGAGGTGACGGAGCTGATCAGAGCTCAGGAGAAGGCTGAACTGAGTCCAGCTGAACGACTCCTGGAGCAACTGGAGCAGGAGATTGCTGATCTTCAGAGGAGAGTCACTGAGCTGGAGCAGCTTTCACACACACACGATCACATCCATTTCCTCCAGGTAACACTCACTGTCTGATCTACAGAGCCAGCTGTTCCTCACACACTCTCTAAAACACCTCTCATTAAAGCAGCAATAAATGTCCCTGTCTGACATCACAAGTGTGTCTTTCATTTCATTTGTTCTCTGTAGGTTTTAGCTTCTGGACGTCAGTCTCCTCTATTAAACAGACCAAATTTTGACACATCCAGCATCACTGTTTCTCAACATCTGTCATTTGATGGAGTGAGGAATTCTCTCTCAGATCTGAAGAAGAGACTGGAGGAATTCTGTGAGGAGGAATTCAACAAAATCCCTCCACATGGTAAGAGGAGCTGCTCCTGCTGGAGAAACACAATGATGGACGTCTTTACTCGCTCTGTGAAGTGTTATTTCTTAGCCATGCTCCTGCTTACTTTTCTGCAGCCAGTTTGCTCACCTGACACTTTGAAGTAAAATACTGATTTCAAATGAATAAACTGACTGTATCACTTTCAACTGTTTCCATCTTTTACACAACCTGATGATGCTTTTTGTCTTCATTTCCATTTTTCTCTCCACAGCTGCAGCAGTTCAGATCATTTCACCACCAGAGACACAGAGCAGAGAAGAGTTTCTGAAATGTACATCACACACACACACACACACACACACAGACAAACACACACACAGACACACATACACACACACACACACACACACACACACACACACACAAACGAGCAGAAGTCTAAATCACACACACACACACAAAGCAGAATTGTAAATTACACACACACACACACACACACACACTCTTCACATGAATATAGAGTATTCTGTGAATTAAACCCAACATGTTCACATTGTTCAGTTTGTTTTTCTCTTTTATTTTAGATTTCTGTTATCTGACTCTGGATCCCAACACGACACATCCTAACATCATTCTGTCTGAGAAGAACAGAGTGGTGAGATTCAGTGAGGGAAAGCAGCAGTACTCTGATCATCCAGAGAGATTTGACTCCTGGCCTCAGGTGTTGTGTAAGGAGAGTGTGTGTGGACGCTGTTACTGGGAGGTGGAGAGGAGCGGTGATGTTGTGTCCATATCAGTCTCATATAAAGACATCAGCAGGAAAGGACCAGGCTTTGATTGTGGGTTTGGACGCAACAATCAGTCCTGGAGTCTGTGGTGTTCTTCTTCTTTTCTCTCTTTCTATCACAACAACATTAAGACTGTTCTCAGAGTTCCATCATCCTCCAGAATAGGAGTTTATGTGGATCACAGTGCAGGAACTCTGTCCTTCTACAGCGTCTCTGACACCATGAAGCTCCTCCACAGAGTCCACACCACATTCACTCAGCCTCTATATGCTGGGTTCGGGTTTTGGCTTGGTTTACTGTCAGAAGTGAGGTTGTGTGATCCAGAATAAGATGTATCTGGTGTTTTGTGGTCAGTAACAAGTAGAAATTGTATCACAAATGATCTTATAGAAAAGTGTTTAATTTCAACAAGATTCCACATTATAGAGAGATTGTTCCTGAGCACCAAAGCACTAAAATGTAAATCTAAAACACACACACAGAATATTCATTCTTTGTAATGTGGTAATCATTTTATTATCCACAGACACAGAAGTCAGTTTTATAGGTTTTTCATGAAACATTTATAAAATTTACAATAGCCTGGTTGTGTATAATTGGGGGTGTGTCTGTGTTCAGAATAAACCAATCACATTCAATCTCATGTACAAAAGTAATTATCATCAGCTCCATCAATGAAATGATTCTGGTTAACTCCAAATAAAGAAAATTCTGTGGGATCTTCTTGTTTTTATCTGACCGACTAAAATAACAGAAGCAGATTTGATTTACTGATATATTTAACTTTATAAACTCCTGACACAAATATGATATGAAACAGAGAGCAAGAGAGAGAGAGAGAGAGAGGAAACAGCACACGTTTCAGACTCTGAAAGGATTTCAGTCAAAAGTTTTGGCGATCTGCAGGATGAACAGAATTATTCCTGAAAAGATGATAAACCAGAAGCTGACCACTGAAGATTATCATCACTAATCCTGAACCTGGAAATGAACAGGGTTGGAGCGCAGATTAGCCGCTAAATTCAGAGTGAATATGATGAACGTATCAATCAAATGAAACTTGTGGGGTGAGGGAAGTGAAATCTGTGCTGTGTACTCGGCTGGAACAGGAACCAGGGGTCAGTATAGGAGTCAGAACTCACCCTGAGCGATCCACCAGTGTAGGGGAAATCGGGCATGACTGAAACACACCAGGAAACAACACCCCACTTATTCCCATCCCTACATGTGAGATGAGTCAGAGCACTTTTTCCATTTATAGTTACAGTGTGATGTTGTGTGATTCTTCCTGACACAAGCCTCTCTTTTTTTTATATCTGTTGAATATAATAAGATTTCCTTACACTAGAGTCTCACTTATAGAAAACTAATCAACAGCTTCTGACCAATCAGAATCCAGAACTCATCAGTGCTGTGTGGTAAATGATACAGATAATGATTGACATTAAAACTTTTTTTGGTTATTGATCTTTCATGTTTAAAGTAATTTAAATAAAATGTTTAGAGGTTGTAGCATCTTTCAGAGGAACTGTGATAAAAACTTTACTCCTGATTGTAAAACAGAAATGTTTTCAGGTTTAGAAAATGCCAGGATGATAATGTGGGAAGGGATTTTGGCAGAGTAAAGCTTGGAGGGAGTGAGTGAGTGTGTGTGTGTGTTTGTGTGTGTGTGTGTGTGTGTGTATGTGCGTTATTTGACTTTATTACATTACACTCTGTATCAGTGACCGTGAGACTGATGTGTCACAGCATGACGGTGATGGCATAGTCCCGCACCCACTCCTCCACGATCCAGGTGAAAACCAGTCCTCCCACCATGTACATCACTTCCATCCAGATCACACTCACTGCACAGGAAACAGACACACAGTCACTGAAGTTTGATATTTTCTCATCAAGTTGTATTTATTAGCATTAAATAGCAGGATATGATCCTTTATCAGCACTCTCTGTGAGGGCACTGTCGCCCAATTATTCAAAAACGTCTTCTCTGTTTGCTCAATTTCCTGCTTTGATTGTGTTCACCTGTTTGTATTTCCCCAATTCTCCTGCTGTGTGTTTCCTCCTGAGTGGTAGTGCAGTATGTGTGTTTAGTTGTTATGGTTTCTGGTGTGTTGTGTTATATTATATTTTCACGGTGAGCAGGTATTTTTGTTTTAATATTGTGTTTGCTGAGCTTTGCCTGGCTTCAGTGACATGACAATCACAGGATGACCTTCAAGACTTGTGACAAGGTATTATTATTATTATTATTATTATTATTATTATTATTATTATTATTATTATTATTATTATTATTATTATTATTATTTAATGCCAAAGGTGACATGAAGAAAAAATAAATATTCACAATTCTGTGTAAATTAGGAACAGGTTATTCATTCAGTATTTATCATTTTGAGAGTTTTGAGTCTTTCCTAAATATTTTAGGTTGTTCCATGAAGGATGCATTTTGGTGCTGAAAGTTACTAATAAGCTATCCACCTCCTCTACCCTGATACAAATACACACTTACTGTACACTGATAATTTAACACTGTGATAAAACATCCTTCTAGATAAAATATGAATGCAGATGTGTTGAAGAAAGATCTTAAAGAAAAACTTTTTATAATAATGCACACACACACACTCGCATAGACACAGTGTATCTTATTTAGTAAGACTTACTTCAGCATGCCGATGCACAAACTGAGGGTGATGTAGTAAAGTGAGTAGAAACACACTATACACATTAACAGGTTCTGAAGAACCACCTGGAAAATGAATCTTCACAGATTAATACAGCATCATGCAAAAAACTGTTGACTTTTATACAAAGATCTGCATAATTAATGCCCCGTGAATGAGTACATCAGATCTGGGGTAAATTTCCTTCACATTTTATTCAGAAAAAGATTTTAAACTTAAAATCTGCTCATACTCCGTTCTGAAACATTGTGACCATGTAAACCGTTTTATCTTTAGTTATGGATTTCCAGAACCCAAGATAAAGAGCTCTACTCATGTGTCATTGAGCTTGCTGTTGATTGACAGCTTGCATTGTTTTTTGATCTGAGACATCCAACAACAAAGGCAGCAGTTATTCCACAACATGAAGAGCAGATGCTTTCCATTTTATCATCCAACCTTTCAACACACCAACCAATGCAAGCGGTGCAGTGGTGTGCTAACTGTTGTCACGTCACACCAGGAGGTCGAACACCAGAGGGAGCCCTCTCCCGAATTTTGAAACCTGCGCTTCCCGGTTTCTCCATGGACATAAAAAAGGCACGCACGAAGTATCGTTTCCATGTGAGCATACCGAGCCTTTATCTATTGTTATTCTTGATTATCCGTGTATGACCATTGCTTACTGCTTCTTCATTTTTTTAATCTAGTCTAGTGTAGAGTCTAGACTTGTCTGCTGTTTTTTGGTTTTCTGGTTTGGACTTTTTGCTACGTTTTCTGATTACGATTTTGCCTGTTGTGTTTGTTTCAATAAAATCTGCATATGGATTCTACTCCTTCTGCCTCCGGCGAGTCAATACAATCGTGTATCTATGAGGACAGGTCTTAACAGTATTAGCAACATGAATGAAGCTGAAATGTTTGCTTCAACCTAAGCCACAGTAAACCCACTCTGAAGGCCTGAGATGGCTGGAAATTCATCTTTTTCATGTATTGTTAGCTCTGTAGAAGCTGTACAATGTGCTAGCATGACTGAAACTTGTGTTTATTTAAATAAATATTATATTGTTCTCCCTTCACCTTTAACCTTTCTGAAGTTTGACAGCAAGTTAAACTCCATCTAGATGTAAGTTTCAAGCCCAACATTTATTGCAACTTGGATCAACTCTACAATGGACTAGAGTAAAACTAAAGGAAAACAAAAATACAATCTCTAATTAGTCACATGACTAAAATGTTTAAAAAAGACAAATGATAATATGCAGGTTACAAGAATGCTGTTAATTTTACACACTTTAGCCTTTTAAATAGATTTTAATACATTCAAAAGCCTTAAGATAACATAATATGTATATAAATGAAAACATCTTATCTACTTCAGGCAAATAGAAAAAGAAATGTGGAGCTATTGCCCTTCAAACTCTTCATAAACAAGGATTGATGAAGATTACCCAAAAAAAGCATCCCATCTAAACGACATACATCAGCCATTTGCTCAGCTGCTCACTTTCTGGTTTATACATTATCTGCAGTTCCTCAAAGAGTCCACTAGATGGCAGTTCCACAACAAAATGAACTTAAATAACAGGGAATGTTAAACAGGGAACAGAACATGCCCTGCCTGATGTCAGACATCACTAAAAATAATTACGTCAGTCCTTTTTTGAAAGAAGCAAAATGACCTGTGAGATTGGTCTACAGAACTTTTGTGGCTTGAGAAGTCGTCTTAACCTCTACTTTCCTTACACATCCATCGTTGCTTGCAATAATCAATAATGCTTGTGAAGGTGTACATGATTATGGCCATAGGCTAATCATTGCGAGAAAGGGTGTTGTCTTGCAAAACAACAAAAGAACAGTAATGCAATGCATAGATACAGCTGGATGTATCCATGAACTTCCATCCATTACTTCCATATGTACTGCTCTAGTGCTCATGCATGTAAAAAGGATTGCCCAGCGTTTTCTGTTTGTTGTGTCTCCTCTGGTGTGTCGATTTATATCAGTCCATGGGCCGAAAATGTCCAAACCTACATACAAAAAGGTGCTCTAGTGCTAGATCTGTCATCCTCTGCTGTGCAAATCTACCTCTTAGTTTTTGACAGGTAATACAGTGATACAAGATGGAGCTGATGAGCCTTTTGCCATTTACAATCCACAAGCCTCTAGTCCTTATCGCTCCTTCCATGAATTCATGACCTTGGTGTTTCAGTTCTTGATGGTAGTGTTTTACCAACAGAGCTGAGACATGGTTGTTCTTAGGAATGATAATTGGATTCTTATCATGCTGATCTAGAGGAGCATTTTTCACATGTCTACCTAGTACCTCTTAGGTCATCGTGAATCTGAGGATTCAGTTTCTTAAGTGCACTGCTTCTTGGGATTCCTTGGGGTTCCTGTGTTCCGCTAAGGCACTGAATTAATCTCTGTATGTTTCTTTCTGTACAGATTTGAGAATAACAGACTTGGCAGAGAAAAGCTCTTCAGCGGTTCTGGCCCTTTTATGTAGGTGCAAGCCTTTGCATTCAATTGGGTGAGTATTTGAGTTCAACTTGAATGAACAAATTATGTGCATAAGCAGTGCGATAGCTCTCAGAAGTGCTTATCATGAAGAGAAACATTTAAAGTGTTCTGCAGTATGGTGTCTTTCTGACATGAGGCCGGATTTCTTCATCTATTTCTGGCATTACTAACTCAAATGTCTTTTGAGTCTCTTGACAAGTTGAGAGAGGTTTGTGCAGAAAGTCTGGACCAGTAAACCATTGTGTGTTAGCAAGCAGTGATGGAGAAACTGACCTGGTGGCAATCGTTTCTTTGTTGGAAAAAAGTGCCACTGTTCTGGGATTGTACTTTGCCGGATTCGCTGCACTCTCTTGTGTACATACACAAAGACATGTCTAGTCTCATTTAATATGTAGTGCAAAACTACTTTACTGTCACCTTAAAACTGCATCAGGTTTGAAATCAATTACCTCAAGTATTTCCACAAGTCAAAGAATTCTGAATGAGCTAAGAAGCGATTACTTTGGTCATTAAGGATTGCATACATGCTGACTGCATGTTCTGGTTGTCCTTTCTTATATACTCTCACTAAGCAAATTTTTGAACAAGACTGAGCAGACTGGTTTGTGCCACATACCTCTGTGCACTGGGAATTTATAGCAGGTGAGTCACAAAGTTTCTCTTCCTTTTCACATTTTTGTTCTGTTTCTCTTGTCCTACAGGTTTTGAGGCCTGGAGGCCATAGCTGTGGAGTGGTGCTCACTTTCGCATTCTCTGCATTTCAGTCACATTCTGCAGTCTCTGCCTAAGTCAGACATTGATTCACAACATCTAAAATATACATTATTTTCTATGAGATTCTTGGGGTTTGGTATAGATAGAATAGATTTTGAACAGATCTCTGTTCTCTTATTTCTCAGTTTGAGATTCCACTGAAGTGGTTATGTCTGTCTTGTGTGCAGATATGAAACCTTTTAATGCTGTGTTCCTGGATGAGAGCTTTCATACCAGGGAGTGCTGGTGGTATTGTAAACAGTTTGAAGCTGTGGTCATTTTGTATCCTAGCTTTACAGCATACAAACTGTGCAAAGAAGGAAAATGAAGGAAATGATATGTTGTATTTGTTTTTGTACTGTTGTGAATTGACTGAAGCAGACCGGGGGACACGAAAGTAGTGTTCAGCAAGAATGTTTTATTGTAGATCAGAACACACTGCGGTGGTACTGTCCAATGAAAAGAAGCTTGCATTACAGTTTTAAAGGCCTTGAGTGGGCAGGCCTTGAAGATATGACAATGCAAAAGCCTTGTGGTGATACTCTTAAAGAAAACATTGAAATCCTTTCAGTCGACCACCAACTGTGAGCTGGTTCAAAGTTGATACCTGATACCAATTTGCTTTGATCCCCATTTGGTAGTGAAAGCTGGGATATGTAAATGATTATTCAAAGAGAAATGTGTGTTACAATAGATTCTAGAGTGACCTCAAAATATGTTTTTCTACAGTACCTTTATCCAATGTTAACCCACTTTGCCTGCAGATTATGTGGCAATTTATCTAAAATTGTGTTGAAATAATGGGAACTGTCTAGGTAGTTTAACCTTGGTAAGTAACCATCTTCTTTGGCAGACTGGAGCTCCAGAAGAAGATCTCCAAGCTCTCTTAACTTGTCTTTATTAGACATGCAAGGAAAGTTTGTTAAAAAAAAAAAAGTGCACTCTACAATCTCAGGGTCTGCATAGCACTGGAATATCCCAGACCATTTGCAGGGCTAATTTTGGCTTGGTGATGTGCACAGATCTGATTCTCTTCACATATTCTGACGACTTTTTACCAAGCCACTTTGCTAAGAGGTCCAGTTCCTCACCTGCTGTCAGATCCAGTCCATTGATGAAGGAAGCTTGTCATGCTCTATAATTTTTGGGATGGTCATTGAACTTTGTGAGCCCAGTGGTAACAAGTTATCTTCATGCTAATCTTCACTGACACCCTTGAGTAATTCCATATTTCTAACATGATGTGCCAAAGAAGACTTTAGCGTCCTGCCTCAGTGACTATCATCCTGTAGCAATTACCCATCTGGACAAAAAGGATACATATGTACAAATGCTGTTCATAGACTTAATCACAATCATTCCTTAGCATCTGATGTAAACATCACTAAGCCTGCTGGGCCTGACCAATTCCCTTTGCAACTTGATCCCAGACTTCCTTATTGGAGACCTCAATCAGTCTTGAGTGGGTGCAGCATCACCAACACCACACTGATCACTGGGGCCCCTCAGGGCTGTTTGCTTAGTCTACTGCTTTTCACTCTGTTAGTCACAACTGTGCATCAATGCACAGCTCAAACTACATCATCAAGTTTGCCAAAGATATGACTGTCAGGGTGTGCATGTGTGAGGACCCAAATGCAGTACGCAGGAGCAAGTTCAAAATAAGAGTCTTTAATAAGAGTCAACACATATACAGGAAATGGCAGAGTTCTCAGACAACAACCATCGAACAGCAAGGCAGGCAGAATCAGCAACAGAGGCAAGTCAGACAGGCAGGATCAGAGCAGAAGACAGCATCAGGAACAGGCAGAGTCAAAACCATGCAGACAGGAACTGACGAAATGGGGTGATGAAAAATCAGGAGTACAAGGCAGGCTGAACTAGCGAACAGGCTTGGACAAGCTTGAGTCTGGAGATATGGAAAGTCAGATGGATGCAAAGGGTCCAGTGAAACTTGAGTCAGATGGCTGCTGGGTTGAGAAATTCTGCTGCTGGGTTGAGAACTTCTGCTGCTGGGTTGAGAGATCGAGAATGGACCAACAAAGCGAGGAGTGAGCTCCCAACAGGTGATTTTCAGGGGCAGATCTCGAATGGACAACCAAACTCGTTGGCCATGTTGAAATTTTTTCTGAAAAATGTACTCATTTTCATGAACCTAATTCTAATCTACTTTAATTATTAAATCAAAAGATAATTTTTAATTCTTAAATTTACCCACTTAAGCTAAATCTAATCTATTCCAAAACCCAGAGTTAATTTTAGTTTTAATCTTTGCTTATTTTGATTTACATATTAATCTCACTTATCATAAACTGTGCTCAAGCAATATAATTCAGTTATCAGCTATGGCAAAAGTTAACCATATCCTTTGAGAAAGGAAAGCAGGTCAGAAAGGTCGGTCAGCACAACCTGCGTATATGTCCTCATTAACTAGATAGGGATCTAGGAACAGTGTGTGCCTTGAGCATAAGAGTGAAGAAGGCCATAACAGGCCACAGATATGACAACAATAACATATGAGACTCAAATGACAGTATGAGCGTGGATGTAAACTGGATGTAAATTAAATGTAAATTAAAACTAAAATGCATATACACTATACAAACATTATGCAGAAGCACAGTATAGGCAGACATCACAGAGTGATAAGAAGCAGAAGAGATATAATGCTTATGTAGGCCTGTAAGCTGTGTATAAAATAACCATTCTAGTGGCTGGTATTTACTAAAACAAGTGAGGAAAACACCAAAATACCATATTTAATGTATACAGATGTGGTGAAACTAGGGCCTGATACGTGCATTAAGTACAAACTTAATTTTAAGTTAAAGTTAATCAGGTTAAGGTAAACTGACAGAAAAGTACAGGCTAGTGTGAATGAGAGAGCCATATCTTAGTAATAAGGAGAGCAAATAAGTTCAAGCAACTTAGTCACAAGTAAGTATGATAAAGATAGCATCCTCCCTTGAGTCAAAGAAAATAACTAAAATGTCAGATACCACAAAGATCCCCACAACACAATTATACAAGTGTATGGGATATAAAAATAATAAATATATTCTTGGTACCATTAGTAGTAACTAATATTAATAAATTATACTAACTTAATTGTTATAATAAAGCAGAGCTCACTTGAACAAATATGATAAACAGCATTGAGTCCAACTTGAAGGTCAGTAATTGGTGTCCACAGGGTCATCAGTTAAAAATAAAAAGATAGACAGATGCCAGGAGGGACACTGGTTGCCAGGTGGCACTTATGGTTGGCCCATCAAGCATAGCTTTGGGATAAGTGGAGAAGCACTAAGTGGGTCCTCCTCCAGACCTGTCGACACAATTTAACCAGAGCGAGAGCAGAAGGAACTGAGGCTTCCACTTCTTGGTGGGAGATCAGAGGCAGTTGATAGCCATAAGCAGCCTGGAAAGGGGAGAGGCCTGTGGCAGCAGAGGGAAGAGAGTTGTGGGCATATTCCACCCCTAGGTTGGATGACCAGGATGCAGGGATTTCAGAGCAAAGGATTCTGAGCCCAGTCTTCAACTACTGGTTTAATCACTCTGTCTGGCTATTAGTTTGCATGTGGAAGACAGATGAGAGGCTAATAGAGGTACCCAGGAGTTGGCAGAACTACTTCCAGAACTTCAAGGTGAACTGTGGAGAGGGCATGAAATCAACCATTTTGGAGAACTGGTCAACCACAGTAAGGATGGTGATGTGGCCAGAGGACCGGTGACAAAATCCAGGGAGATATGAAACCAGGGTCATCTAGGAGATGGAATGGGGTGCAGAAGACTGGCTGGTGGGGTTCTGGATGATTTTTGCTGAGCCAGGTGGGACAAGCTGATACAAACCTCTGGAGGTGCTTGAGTGAAGGCCACCAGAAATGCTGCTGGAGGTTGGGCAAGGTGCAGTAAATCCCATGATGACAGAAGAAGTGACTGCTGTGGCACCACTGGAAAACCTGGGATAAAAGTTGGTTGGGGAAGAAGAGTCTGTTCTCTGGACAACCATCTGGAACTGTTACCCCAGAGGTTGCCTACCGTATTCTTCTCTCAATCCCCAGGTGGAGGGCATGGATGGTCACAGATGAAGGGAAGATGTGTTCAGAAGACATGCCATCTTCATCAGGGGCAAAGTGCCATGAAAGGTAGTTGAACTTCCCATTTTTCAAGCCAGGGTGGAATGAGAGGGTGAAGTTGAAATGCCCAAAGAACAGTCCCCAACGAGCCTGTCGAGGATTGAGTTACATGGCTGTCTGAATGTATTCTAGGATTCTGTGGTCTGTCCAAATCATAAAAGGCTGCTCTGCACCCTCCAACCAGTGGCAGCCACTCTTCCAGGGATAGTTTCACCGCCAGGAGATCCCATTCACTGATGGAAGACTTCTGTTTGGCTGGGGAGAGGCAAAGAGAAGAAGAAGGCACAGGGATGAAGGAGATTGTCCTCAGGGGCCCACTGGGATAGGACGGCCCCAACCCCAAGGTCTGATGTATCCACCTCCACCACAAACCTGCAGGGCAGGTCCAAAAGGGTCAGGAGTCGTCTTGAAGAGCATCTTAAGTTGGGCAAAAGGGGTGAAGCCAGGAAGTGAGTCAGTGCAGGAGCACCTCTGATGAACTTCCGGTAGAAGTTGGCAAACCCCAGGAAATATTGGAGGTGCTTCTGATTTTCAGGGCATGTCCAGTCCCTCACCACCTCGACCAGACTAGGAACCATCTGTATGCTACCGGCCGAGAGCATGAACCCCAAAAAGGTGATGCTGGAAGTGTGGAATTCACACTTCTCTGCTTTCACATGAAGACAGTTCAGGAGCAATCACCTTAGCACTGGCCAAACATGGTGGACATGCTCCTCCAGAGAGTGGGAGAAGATGAGGATGTCATCCAAGTAAATGAAGACAACCTGGTTGAGATAGTCTTGAAGGAGTTGTTAACCAGGGTTTGGAAAACTGCTGGGGCATAAGTAAGCCCAAATATTATGACCAAATACTCATAATGGCCTGTTGGGGTGTTAAAGGCAATCTTCTATTCATCTCCCTCCCGAATGCACACCACATGATAGGCATTGCGGAGATCATGCTTGGTGAAGACAGTGGGCCATGAGAGGTAAGGGGTATCGGTTCTTAATGGTAATGGCATTGAGCCCACGGTAGACGATGCACAGATGAAGGGACCCATCCTTCTTCCCTAAAAAGAAGAACCCAGCCCTGGTAGGTGAGGAGGATAGATTATTGATTATTGATACAATGGACTCTTGGATGTCCTGTCAGCTGTTAGAGATGACCACGAGGAGGGGTAGTGCCAAGCAGGAGTTATATGGCACAGTCATATTGGCAATGAGTAGGTAAGGAGGAGGCTCTGGCTTTGCTGAAAGCCATTGCAAGGTCATGATAGGTGGAGTGTACAGAGCTAAGGTAAGGGGGTGGTTCATCCACGTCGGCCAGCCAGGTCAGAGGTGCAGGGCCTAGGCAATGGGCTAGGCAGAAGGTGCCCCATTCCAGAATGCGGTGTCTAGTTCAGTCCAGGTGGGGATTGTGCTTCTGGAGCCATGGAAAACACAGCATGAGTGGGGCAAATGGTGACAGGATGAGAAGAAAAGACATCCATTCTTGGTGATTTTCAGTGATGGTGACAAGTAAGGGCTTGGTGCGATGGGAGGCATGATGTAGGACATGGCCATCCAGAGCCTGAACCTGGTGGGCAGGGGCACTGTTTTGTGGCCTAGTTGTTTGGCTAGTTCCTGGTCCACAAATTCACAATTGGCCCCAGAGTCCATAAAGGTGGACAGGTCATGGCCCTGCTGGGTGACAGAAATGCAGATCTTGAGAAGTGGCTTGGAAGGGACCATGGATCATAGACTCTCTGCTGGCCCTTCCTTCTTTGATGAGCCCAGCCTTTTGCTGGGCAGGAAGAAGCAAAGTGTCCAGCCTCTCCACAATACAGGCATAGTCCAGAGGCCTGGCACCTGTCCTTCTCAGTATACGATAAGTGATGGTGGCCAATCTCCCTGGCTTGGGCGAAATGAGAGCTCCTGGTTGTGGAGACATAAGGGGTAGGAGAAGGCGGGTAGCAAGAGGCAGTGGGACAGTAGTTGGGTCTCCCTTGGGTCTCGCCCTTTCTGTTTGGCGTTCCTGGTTGCGTCGATCAATGCAGGTAGCCAGGGTGACCAGGTTGTCAAGGTCAACTGGTAACCTTCAGGCAGGGACCTCATCCTTAATCTTGGAGGCCAGCCCACAATAAAAGGCATTGTAGAAGGCATCCTAGAGGGCATCGCACAGCATAGTCCTGGCTCCCCGAAAAAACGTTTGGGGTGAGGCAGGTGTGGCTCCCAAAGAGGAATTGCTGAGGACATAGGTGTCACTGTTGTCAAGGAATCTGAGGAGGGTGGAGCGGAAGAGGGTTGATTATGCACAGAGGCCTGAGACAAGGTCCCGAGAAGGTTCTGCACATTCTGTGGCTCTGCTGGGTTCATGGCTGGCTAGATGGTACTGTCAGGGTAAGCAGGTGTGAGGACCCAAATTCAGTACGCAGGAGCAAGTTCAAAATAAAAGTCTTTAATAAGAGTCAACACATATACAGGAAATGGCAGAGTTCTCAAATAACAACCATCGAACAGATGAAAATCAGGGTAAGCAGGGTTGGCAGAATCAGCAACAGAATACAGTCCAATAATCCAAAATCCAGTGAACAGGGAAAAAACAGGGCAGGCAGAATCAGCAACAGAACACAGTCCAATAATCCAAAATCCAGTGACCAAGGTAAATACAGGGCAGGCAGAATCAGTAAGAAATGCAAGGCAGAGACAAACCAGACAGGCAGGAACAGAGCAGAAGTCAGCGTCAGGAACAGGCAGAGTCAAAACCTGGCATACAGGAACCAAAGAAAAGGCGGGATGACTAATCTGGAGTGCAAGGAAGGCTGAAGAGACCATCTGGCAAGGAGCATGTGCCGCCCACTGGCTTATATAGGGCCGATAAGCATAAAATGGTGTAAACCGGAAGTTGTGTTGCTGACCTGGGAATGCACATCACGTAACCTGACAATGACAACTGTGGTCAAATAGAAAGGTCAATCCACTATTCTCTGGCTGCTAGCCATGGAATTTGACTTTTGAGAGCACTTCTGATGATTTAAACTACTAGAATGCTTGGTAATGTCAAGAACAGAGATTGACACTGAGCTTGTTCATCACAATGAATTAAGTGATTAAGAGAGTGCTTTTGTGTTGCAGCTGAAATTGCTGTTAGACTATGAACAGGTGTGCAATCAGTAAGAAAGTGACTGAGAGTATTACAGTGCAGGTGTGCAGTTAACGGAGGATTTAATACCACTCTGACTTTACCTCTTAGTCTGTCTGTCTCACAGAACCATGAAGTAACACCTCATTTTAGAGAAAACAAATCTGTTCTCTTTCGTTCTGTATGAGTTCAGGAAAATGAGGCCAGTATTTCAGTAGATCAGCTTTCAGTGGATCACTTCAGCTGTCCAGTGTGTCTGGATCTCCTGAAGAATCCGGTGGCTATTCCCCTGTGGTCACAGTTTCTGTAAGGAGTGTATTAATGGCTACTGGGATCAGGAGGATCAGAAGGGCATCTACAGCTGTCCTCAGTGCAGAGACACTTTCACTCCAATGCCTGTATGCAGAAACATGCTGGCTGAAGTGGTGTCTCCAGACAGAAGACTGGATTCCCTGTTATGCTGGATCTGGAGATGTGAAGTGTGATTTCTGCACCGGAAGAAAACACAAAGCCGTCAAGTCCTGTCTCACGTGTGTGGCAATTTTTGTGAAACTCATCTTAATCAAGTTTTGAACAAACACAAGGTAATTGAAGCCTTGACAAGACTATAAGAGAAGATCTGCTCTGAGCATGACAAGCTGATTGAGATCTACTGTCATACTGATAAAAGCTGCAACTGTTATTTGTGTATGATGGATAATCACAAAAGACACAACAGTTTTACAGCCGCAGAAGGATTTTGTAAAAGCTTATTACATTGTATGTGTTCTGGTTAACAGAGAGTTAAAGTTATCCTCGGGAATCATTGTAATCTGGTCAGAGCAGTTAGTAAACATTCCAGTGACGAGGCAAAGCAGGTGCACACACACACACACACACACACAGAAACACACACACACACACACACACAACATAACATAACGTGACTTAAAGGAGGAGCAGATGAAATTCCAGCAGAGTTGCAGTAAGAGAGGGAATGATAGATGGTCTTTAAACATCACATGAATGTGAATGTCTCTCTCTCTCTCTCTCTCTCTCTCTCTCTCATGAATATACAGTATTCTGCAAATTAAACCCAACATGTTCATATTGTTCAGTTTGTTTTTCTCTTTTATTTTAGATATCTGTTATCTGACTCTGGATCCCAACACAACACATCATTCACTCTTTCTGTCTGAGAAGAACAGATGAACAGTTGAGTGGTAATAAAGGTGTGTTCCTATCTTTGTAATGTGGTAATTATACTTTGGTAAACATTTTATGAACTCAATACACTCAATATCTCAATACACTCAGGATTCTATTGAATAGCCTGTGAGAGGATGTGTAGGATTGTGACATGTGCCTTCTGTTATCGGCCTCAGACCAAAGGGATATCTGAGTCGACATCTGAGGCCACAGAGGCAGGTAAGCACTTTGTACCTGTGAAACAATAAAGAAACAAACAAAATGAGTGTTGCTCCCTTTGCATGACAATTTATTTTTACTTTTATTAGATCAAAACAGTGAAGTCACCAGTGAAGTCTATCAACTGTGAACATTTCTCATGTTACATGACATCTGTACCTTGAATGACATGGTACATAGATAATATGTACATACAACATGTGTGAATACATATACATCAATTTACCTTGTCCCATTTTACAAAAAGGAGATATCTAAGTTATAAATATCACACAGAGTAGAACATGCACTCCATATTCCATATACAGAATTAAATGATAAACCAAAATACAAAATTCATCTAACAAATGTCCCTATTACTGAAATAAAAGATAAACAAACAAAAATGTGTGACAAACACATGACGAGAAATACATAAGCAACTGTTGCATTTAAAAACTTTAGAATGTAATTTGCATCGTGTCACACCTTAAGCATATTTATATAGAGCATTCAATATGACAACTGAACGATTAATACAACAGGAACACAGTTAGCTGTCCATTAAAACATCAACAAAACACAAACCAAAGTAATGAACACTTGTATAGCAAAAATGTTCAAACATTACCGTCTGCTGTACATTCTCAAATACACATAATACAGCATTAATCATTTGCATTTGCAATCTAAATTAAATATGGCACATCTTTTAGTATTTGGCTAAATTAAATAGTCGCTTAGGTCACTTCACACTCAATTTTAATTTTCCATAGTCATATTAACCAAATAAATTATATATAAAGTATGTATTACTTTACCTGTGAAGCAATAAATAGACATACAAAATGAGTGTTGTTTCCATGGGGTGTCAATGTACTTCTGAGTTTATACCTGGAAGAAAAGTAGTCTTTATTGTGCTTTACAGAAGGGCTCACATGCCGTATGTTGATTTGGTTTTCTGATACACTGATATTCATATGTATATAAATAACTCCATTGGTGATGTTCTTATTTAAAAAATAGGCGGCATCTGTTTTCCATTAAAAATTGAATTAGCCATTTCTTAACCCTTTACCCTTCATAGTTTCCTAAAAGTCAATTCCAGCATGCCATTATAAAATTTACATTCATACATAAATTTCCAGCTATAAAAGACAGTACATCTGATGTCACTCTATATGGACAGGTTTAAGTTAATCATATTCAGAACAGCCTGTTCTAAATCTTGCTTAATCTTAGAAACAACCACAGATTATCTGATAATCCTATTGGAATAGGCCAGAATTCCCATATATGGTATGAATTAATTTTCTTTCAGAAAGCTCAAAAAATAAAATGTAAAGGTAGCTTGAAAAAATGAACAAAAAAATTCAAATGATGTAGGTTGTGTTTGAATCATTTTTACACAGTCAAAAAAATTTATTCACTAAATGTGCTGTGCTATGCCTTTTTCTTAAGGGGTGGGTATTTAACATTTAAAACGCACATACTGTTTGTTGAATTATGCTAATTTAAATTATTTCGACTAATAAGATGAGCTTTCGAATGCTTCTTCCTACGCCAAAAATTAACTTCTGTATAATTATTCAAAGTTGACCTCAAATATTTCAAAAACCATTCAGTTTAAATAAGTGGCATATATGATTAAAAAATCTGCAAACTTTCCTTTTTTAAATGATAAAATTTTGTGCATTTTGATCGAGAAATGTTGATTGTATATGAATTCAATGGTCATGTGTTTTCCCCCACGTCAAGTGAGATTGGAGATCCTGCCATGTTTATTATTTGATAATAATCCGGTCACATTAAAATTCCCATACTCTAAGTGGAAACCAAGGTAAATATTGGTATTGATTGCAAAATAATAGCCTTTATTAACAAATCTGAATCTCTTATATTGTTAAATGTATTGCATTATGTCTAAAAAAAAAAAACAGTAAAAAATTAGGGGCTGCTGCGAGTACATGACCCAGTGAACTTTGACTTAAAGAAAACCATTTTTATACGAGTAAAACCATCATTTGACAGCTTTAAATGTTATATTTTCATATTATCATATTTAAGAGTCTAAAAAGTAGTTTTGTTTATTGTTCTGAAGTAAACAGCAAATAAGTAAGGTGTTAGCTATTTCTTTTAAATCTTGAAAATGTTCTGTAATGTAAAAGTGATGTGATATTTTTAAATGTTAAAAAATGCAACTTTAATACTGTTGGCTGTGTACATAATTCTTGTTGTTTGTTGTTTTAAAGCTATGCATATTACAAAAGCATCAAAATACCATAGAAAAATAAGTTAAAAACAAATTGTCTCTGGGTATTTTATTCAGCATCAGTTATATAGGCATATCTTAATTACATGCAGTCATACTTTAAAAGTAATAGCAGAAATGGAAGAAACATAAAAAAAATACACATACTATAAAATATAAAAATATACATAAGACTACAAAATTTCAAGTTTATATCTATAAAAATAAGATTTTTTTTAAAAGAAAGTCTATAAAAACCTCTGAAAACAGTTCTGTGATGTGGCAGTTGCTTATAAGCCTTTTATAATAGAAAATGTTCTGAAATTTTTAGCTTCACTAAGTGCATATTATAAACTTGGGTTAAACGTTTTCAGAACTAGACACTGACACTAGAAGCTAAGGAAGGATTTGTTGAAGCATCCTGTTCAGCAAAATGTTTCAGGTTGTTGGTGTAATCCAGTGCACTGAAGACGCTACGTCAAGACGTTATGCGATGGAAAAGCCTATATGAAACCAGTGTCTGATTCTCTGGACTGACAGAGGTCAGGTGACATAGCAGTGTTTCTCAGTAAGTGCATTACAGGGCTTCTACATCACCTAACTCCAGATTCTAATTGTCTGAAGGAAAACATCTGGTATCCCCATTGTGCAATGCACTGACTTGTTCCATTCTGGGGAAATCAGGTTCAATCCAGATCTTCAATAGCTCTCTCTCTCTCTTTCTCTCTCTCTCTCTCTCTCTCTCTCTCACTCTCTCTCTCCCCACCCCATCTTACTCTGCCACACAGAACCAGGAACTTACTCCGACTTATTTCATAGAAAATGAAACTGAGCTCTGAGTGACGCACACGCTCTCACTTTCTCTCTCTCAGACTCCCTCTCTCTCTCTCTCTGTGTGAGTTCAGGAAAATGGCCAATATTTCAGTAGATCAGCTTTCAGTGGATCAGTTCAGCTGTCCAGTGTGCCTGGATCTCCTGAAGGATCCAGTGGCTATCCCCTGTGGTCACAGTTACTGTAAGGTGTGTATTAATGGCTGCTGGGATCAGGAGGATCAGAAGGGTGTCTACAGCTGTCCTCAGTGCAGAGACACTTTCACTCCAAGGCCTGTTCTACGCAGAAACAACATGCTGGCTGAAGTGGTGGAGAAACTGAAGAAGACTGGAGTCCAAGCTGCTTCTCCTGCTCACTGTTACACTGGACCTGGAGATGTGGAGTGTGATTTCTGCACCGGGAGAAAACACAAAGCTGTCAAGTCCTGTCTGATGTGTCTGGCTTCTTACTGTGTCATTCACCTGAAACCTCATCTTGAACGTCCTGCTTTGAAATTACACACATTAACTGTAGCGTCTGGAAATCTACAAGAGAAGATCTGCTCTGAACATGATGAAGTGTTGAAGATCTACTGTCGTACTGATCAAAGATGTATTTGCTCTTTGTGCATGTTGGATAAACATAAAGGCCATGACGCTGTATCAGTTGCAGGAGGAAGAGCTGAGAAACAGGTGAGAACTCATCCCAATGATATTTCTCATTTAGATTTAGCAGCTTTGGTCAGTTACAAGATTGAACTTGTGATTGAAGAGTTAAGTAAAGTAAATGTATTAAGTAAATGTATCTTTACTCAGTCTTTGTCATAATCAGATCAGATGAGTGAACCTTCACTCGGCCAACACCCATTTGATAACTTAAACTAGTCCAAACAAGACAGAAAACAGGAGTGAAATTTAACTCTGTATCTGATATAAAAAAGTCTACACCCCTGTTAAAATGGTAGGTTTCTGTAATGTAAAAAAAAATTAAACTAAGACAAATCTTTAAGAAACGTTTCTACCTTTATTGTGAAATTGCAAGCTGTATATTAAAGTGAAAAACAAAAAAATAATGTAAGGGGGAAAGGATCAATCGAGAAATGTTCAATAAACTGGTGTATAAGTGTGCACATCCCTAAACTAATATTCAGTCCAAGCACCTTTAGATTTTATCACAGCATTAAGTCTTTTATATTTTTGGGTTAAAAATTGATCAGTTTAGCACATATTTACTTTTCAGTTCTTCCCTCCAAAAGCATGGTAACTCTGAACGTTTCCAAAACCTTTATCTTGTTTTAGTGAAGACATTCCTGGGTCATTGTCATGCTGGAAGGTGAAATTCCTCTTCATCTTAAGTGTTTTAGAAGAAGCCTTAAAGTTTTGCACCACAGTTGACTGGTATCTGGAGCTATTCATTATTCCCTCCACCCTGATTAAAGCTCCAGTTATCCTTGTGTTTTCATTAATTTTAGGGGGATGTCCTGTTCTTAGTAATCTCACTGTTGTGCCATATTTTCTCCAGGTGTTGATTATTGTCTTTACAGTGTTCCATGGTATATTCAATGTCCTGTATGTTTTTTGTAACTCTCTCCTAATTGATATTTTTCTACAATGAGATCCTGTACTGCTTTGTAAGATCTTTGTGGCTTTTCCAGTCAGATGTTACCAAGAAGATCTCACAAAAATCCTACAGGAACAGCTGTACTTTATTTGTGTTTAATCAGTGACTTTAATTGATAGAATGTTTATACTAATTAGTATTTAACATGAGTTTGAATGGGATTGGTTGATTCTGAACACTGACACATTTATAATTATAAAATGGAGTGCACAATTATGTAACCAGGTTTTTTATTTTTCATTTTTTTTTTCCATTAAAATGATTCTAATTTGTTTCCACTTTAATATATTGGTTGCAATTTCACACAAAATTTAGTAAAAACATGATATGACAAGATGTATCTTGGTTTAATTTTTTTACACATAAAAACCTGCTATTTTAACAGGGGTGTAGACTTTTTATATCCACTGTATAACCTTATGGATATAACTGATGTGTCCTCAGAGTGAGTTAAAGGAGCAGCAGATGAAATTCCAGCAGAGAATCCAGGAGAAGCAGAAGAAGGTGCAGGAGCTGAAACAGACTGTGAACACTATAAAGGTGAGCAGTGAGCAGAGACAGAGCTGCTCCTAGAAACACACACAACATGGACAACCAGTCATTTAGAGTCCCAGTAAGAGAGGGAATGATAGATGAAATTTAAATCTTCTGTGTGTGTGTGTGTGTGTGTGTGTGTGTGTCCTAACAGCTCAGTGCACAGACAGCTGTGGAGGACAATGAGATAATCTTTACTGAGATGATCAGCTCCATGGAGAAAAAGCGCTCGGAGGTGACGGAGCTGATCAGAGCTCAGGAGAAGGCTGAACTGAGTCGAGCTGAACGACTCCTGGAGCAACTGGAGCAGGAGATTGCTGATCTTCAGAGGAGAGTCACTGAGCTGGAGCAGCTTTCACACACACACGATCACATCCATTTCCTCCAGGTAACACTCACTGTCTGATCTACAGAGCCAGCTGTTCCTCACACACTCTCTAAAACACCTCTCATTAAAGCAGCAATAAATGTCCCTGTCTGACATCACAAGTGTGTCTTTCATTTCATTTCATTTCTTCTCTGTAGGCTTTAGCTTCTGGACGTCAGTCTCCTCCATTACGAAGACCAAATTTTGACACGTCCAGCATCACTGTCCCTCAACATCTGTCATTTGATGGAGTGAGGAATTCTCTCTCAGATCTGAAGAAGAGACTGGAGGAATTCTGTGAGGAGGAACTCAACAAAATCCCTCCACATGGTAAGAGGAGCTGCTCCTGCTGGAGAAACACAATGATGGACGTCTTTACTCGCTCTGTGAAAAGTGTTATTTCTTAGCCATGCTCCTGCTTACTTTTCTGCAGCCAGTTTGTTCACCTGACACTTTGAAGTAAAATACTGATTTCAAATGAATAAACTGACTGTATCACTTTCAACTGTTTCCATCTTTTACACAACCTGATGATGCTTTTTGTCTTCATTTCCATTTTTCTCTCCACAGCTGCAGCAATTCAGATCATTTCACCACTAGAGACACAGAGCAGAGGAGGGTTTCTGAAATGTACGTCTAACACACACACACACACACAATGCGAATTAATCCCAACATGTTCACATTGTTCAGTTTGTTTTTCTCTTTTATTTTAGATTTCTATTATCTGACTCTGGATCCCAACACGACACATCGTAACCTCATTCTGTCTGTGAAGAACAGAGTGGTGAACAGCAGTGAGAGAAAGCAGAAGTACTCTGATCATCCAGAGAGATTTGACACCTGGGAACAGGTGTTGTGTAAGGAGAGTGTGTGTGGACGCTGTTACTGGGAGGTGGAGTGGAGCGGTGAGTTTGGTGTGCTCATATCAGTCTCATATAAAGACATCAGCAGGAAAGGACCGGCTAATGAGAGTTGGTTTGGACGCAACAATCAGTCCTGGAGTTTGTCGTGTTCTTCTTCTTTTTCTCTCTCTTTCTGGCACAACAACATTCAGACTGATCTCAGAGGTCCATCACCCTCCAGAATAGGAGTTTATGTGGATCACAGTGTAGGAACTCTGTCCTTCTACAGCATCTCTGACACCATGAAGCTCCTCCACAGAGTCCACACCACATTCACTCAGCCTCTGTACGCTGGATTTGGGTTTAGGTCTGGCTTCTGGGTTGATTATCGATCAGAAGTGAAGTTGTGTGATCCAGAATAAGATGTATCTGTTGAATCAATGAATCAATGAAATGATTCTGATTAACTCCAAATAAAGAAGCTTCTGGGGGATTTTCTTCAAATCTTCTTGTCTTCATCTGATCGATGAAGTAAAAAAACAGAAGCAGCTTTGATTTACTGATATATTTAACTTTATAAACTCCTGACACAAATATGATATGAGAGAGAGAGAGGAAACAGCACACGGTTCAAACTGTGAAGGGATTTCAGTCAGAAGTTTTGGAGATCTGCAGGATACACAAAATTATTCCTGAAAAGATGATACACCAGAAGCTGACCACATGGTTTAAAATGTTAAAACTTTACTCCTGATTGTGAAACAGAAATGTTTTCAGGTCAGAATGTTAATGTGGGAAGGGATTTTGAGTTTAGTTTGGAGTGTTTATATCAGACAGTCTGTTTATATACAGTCTGTAAATCTTACCTTTCAGACGTCCTTCTCATCTCGGGACAGTTTGATATTTTCTTATCAAGTTGTATTTATTAGCGTTAAACAGCGGAATCTGATCCTTCATCAGCACTCTCTGTAACAGACATCACGGACATTTCCTCCTCACACCACCAGAGGGCACTGTTGCTCAATTATTTTAAAACATCTTTTGTGTTTATTTGTTAAGGTTTTCAATGTGTTGTGTTATATTCTATTTTCACAGAGAGCAGGATTTTGTTTTTAAGGTTCAAGGTTCTTTATTTGTCAACACCACCATATGTGCAGACCTACAGAGGAATGGAAATACTGTTTCTCTTCTCTCTCATCAAGTGTTTACATTATTGTGGCGTGGCAATGTAGCTTACAGCAGGTTATGATCACTGAACTGCTGGATGTCCAGGTGGTGCTCTGAAAACAGTGTGGGCTTCATAGACAATTGGAGCTCTTTTGAGGGCAAGGCTGGCCTGTTAGGACAGGACGGTGTCCATCCCACTCTGGAAGGTGCTGCTCTCATTTCTTGCAGCATAGCACATAGTTTTAGAGCAGATCTAGTTAATCAGTGACAATCCAGGGCCAGGGCCAGGGCCAGGGAGCAGACAAGCAGGTTAATCCGACTGTCTGCTAGCTGCAATAAGTCATCATTCAGGGTTCATAACATTGAGACTGTGTCTATTCCCCGAACCAAACAAAAATGTTTTAACAGAAATCAGAAAAAATTTTTTAGTAACCTGATTAACATAAAACTAGATGATAGTGAATGCACAGCCTGCACCTTTGATCTGAAGCTAGGACTGTTAAATATAAGATCTCTGTCAACTAAAGCACTTATTATTAATGAACTGATTACTGATCAGGAGTTCAGTGTTCTGTGTTTAACAGAGACATGGATTAAACAAAACGAGTATGTAGCATTAAATGAAGCTTGCTGCTATATACACCAACCGTGTCTAACAGGCAGGGGGGGAGGTGTCGCAGTTATTCATGATAATAAGCTAAGCTCCACACAAAAACCCAGACATCAATTCAACACATTTGAAGTTCTTTATACTAACCTAATGTATGCAGCTACAAATAATAAGTTCACAGTCAATTCCACTGATTGTTATTTACAGACCCCCAGGGCCATGCTCTGAATTCCTCAGTGAATTTGGAGATTTTACTTCAAACCTTGTTGTTTCTTTAGACAAAGCATTAATAGTAGGAGACTTCAACATTCATTTTGATGAGCCAGAAGATCCTCTGAGAACAGCAGTTGTGTCCATCTTAGATTCATTAAGGTCAATCAAAATGTAATAGGACCCACTCATAATGGAGGTCACACTCTGGATCTCATTTTTACATTCGGATTAAATATAGAAAACATAGTCACTCTTCCACAGTCGGAAGCTATCTCAGATCATTATCTAGTTTCATTTAGAATGAGTCTTAGACACGAGATGCGCAATGTGCCACGTTACCGTATCGAGTGCACATTTACATCTGCTACTGCAGAGAGATTTACCAATAGCTACCAAAATTATCACACATAATTGGTTCGCCATCTGACCCCACAGAACTTGATCAGGCAACTGTTTAACTTGATCAGGCGACTGATTACCAAAAATTCTCTTAGAGCTGCTAGATCAGCGTATCTCTCTGCCCTAATTGAAAATAACAAAACAATCCTAAATTTTTACTTAGTACTGTAGCAAAACTAACTAGGAGAAAACCCACTGTAGAAAAGCGCACACCATCTATATTTAGCAGCAATGACTTCATGAATTATTTCAATGAAAAAATTGTCTATCAGGCAAAAAATTCAGACAATTAATTTAAAACCAAATTATTTGATAGATAATTCTTTAGATTATATAACTTTTCTGATAAGAGCTTAGAGTGCTTCACTCCACTTCAAGAGCCTGATCTAATTTCACTAATTTCCTCTTCAAAACCTGCATTCTAGATCCTTTACTCACGTCTTTCCTTAAACAGATATTACCAGTAGCTACTGAACCCCTTGTAAAAATCATAAATTCTTCCCTTAGAACTGGCTATGTGCCTAAATCTTTTAAGCTAGCAGTAAAAAAAACGCACCTCGACCCCTGTCAGGTGTCTAACTATAGACCATATCAAATCTCCCTATATATGCTACCCCTTGGTGCAATTAGTCGTAAACATGGTATTAGCTTCCACTGTTATGCCTATGACACACAGCTATATGTTTCAGCCAAGTCAGATGAGAGACACCAGCTTATTAGATTAGAAGAATGTTTAAAGGACATTAGACACATGCAGCTAGAAGTAAGCTTTCTGATTAAAAAGTAACTGTGTATGGTCTTTCTGTTTCATCTTATCCAGAAGTAAAAGATCTTGGTGTGATAATTGACTCTGGTCTTTCGTTTGAAGCTCATGTTGATAATATCACTAGGGTAGCCTTCTTCCATCTCAGAAATATTGCCAAGATAAGAAATATGATGTCACTTCATGATGCAGAAAAACTAGTTCATGCTTTTGTTAGCTCTAGGTTGGATTATTGTAATGCCTTACTGTCTGGCTGTTCCACTAGGAGCATAAACAAGCACCAGTTAGTCCATTATGCAGCAGCTAGAGTCCTAACTAGAACCAGAAGATATTAACACATCACTCCTACTTTAGCCACACTACATTGGCTCCCAGTCAAATTTTGGATTGATTATAAAATTCTGTTAATGACCTATAAAGCATTAATGGTCTCACGCCGCAGTACTTGAGCGATCTTTTAGTCTTTAATGATCTGCCATGCCTACTCCAATCAAAGGGTACAAGTTATTTCGTAGTTCCTCAAAGGCTACAGCAGGGGGCAGAGCTTTTTCTTTCAAATCCTCAAAGTTATGGAACAGCCTTCCAATTAGTGTTCGGGATTCAGACACAGTCTCAATGTTTAAGTCTAGGCTGAAGACACATTTGTTTAGTCAAGCCTTTAATTTGTAGTTTTCTTAGGCAAAGGAGCAGATCTGGAAGACTCATGGGCATAGAGAGTTTGGTATACTGGGATGTTTGGATGCTCTCGCCTTACCACCCTCGCAAGTTGCTCAGGTTTGGGTTTTTCTCATTGTCACAGATCTGTCAGCTTGTGACAGCAAGGTATTAGTGCCTATAATGAACTACACAGACTTAATAGTTCCCCATAAGCCCTTAGTTGCTGTTGTAGAAAGGGCATTATTTAGTTACATTTACATTATTTGCTATTCAGTGTCACCCACGGGTCAATGCCTGGTTCCTCTCAAGGTTTCTTCCTTTCATCATCACAGCGAGTTTTTCCCTATGACTTGCAGGCTTGTTCATTAGGTGTAAAATAGGGATAAAATAGTAACTTTAATTTAAACTTTTAAAGTTTTACTAAAACTATTTAAACTTACATTAAACTATTTAAATTTCAACTTTATATATATTTTGTGACGGCGCCGCGCACACCGCCGCAAGCATGCAGGAGAGAGTCGCTCCTTGCCCGCTCCATCTCCCAGAAAAACACAAGCAGCAGAGGGTCAGCACCCTGGATAGCAGCGGCGCCGCCATAGAGTGGAAACGGAATCAGCACCATGGCTAGCGCTGCTAAATTAGAGTACAGGGCGGAGTGGGAGAGAGCATGCCAAAACCCCCTGGCCAAATCAGAAGTGCCGCTAAGCTCTTCACCCTCCAGAGCTACCTGTCTCTGTGTGTTGTTCTCTGTCCTCACTCAGCACTCTACAGTATATGTATATATATATTTCTCCCTTCTGTTTCTCTACTTTTGTAAAGCTGCTTTCAGACAATGTCCATTGTAGAAGGCGTTATGCAAATGAATTGAATTGAAAAATCTGACATTTTTTGCCATAATTTTTACTTTTGAGGAGATGAACAGTGATGATTTACTGAGATGAACAGGGATTATTTATAAAAAAGAAAGCTGAAATATTCAGTGTCATCTACAGGTAAACAAAAGAAGTCAGCAGAAATGGTCGATGTGTTCACTGGTGGTTTGGTGAGTTTACTATGAAAATGGTTATCTAAAGTACAGAAGAAGAAACTGTCAGCAAGTGTCAGCACATGTTCATCAATACAGAACAGAAAGAGTTTCTAGGACAAAACAAAGTATATCACAGTCATGAGATGAGGTCATAAACAAATAGTATCACATTCAGCTGAAGACCAGAGCATGCCAAGATATGTTCAGAATATATGCTTATAGTTGTAGTCGAGTACTTTTTTAGCCAAATATTTGCACTTCACTTGAGTATTGTCCTAATGTGATATTAGAATTATTACTCGTACTACTACTGTTACTACTACAAGTACATAGTAGTAATAATAATAACCTTGACAGTATTTACAGTATTACAATATTTTCATGTATTTTTTTTAGGCCTACCACCTAAAATCACCATAATTTCAACAAGGATGTGTAGGAAAACATATTTTGAGGTCACTCTAGAATCTGCTGTAACATACATTGTTCTTTTGAATAATCATTTTCATATCCCAGCTCTCATCACCAAATGGTGATCACATCAGGAACTGTGAACTAACTGACAGCTGGGGGGCCCACTCTGGGGATCTCACTCCCATCCAATGCTTTGTTTAAGAGTATCACCTCTAGGCTTTTGTATTGTCACACCTTCAAGGCCTGCCTACTCAAGGCCTTTAAAACTGCAATGTATGTTCCTTTTCACTGGACTCAATGACTGCAGTACCTCCAAAGCATGTTTATCTCCAATAAAACATTCCTGCTGAACACTACTTCTGAGTCCTCTGGTCTACTTTGGTGAATTCACAACAGATGGTACCATGACCTGGATAAAGCTGGTCATTTGAAACCAGTCTCGACTGAACTTCTTCAACTCAGATATGATTTGGTTAGTGTCACTCTATCAAAGAACCACTACAGACCAATATTTACATTATCCTTTGCTTTGCCAGGGAAGTGTTAAACACAGCTGTAAGTGAAACAGGTTTATCCTCTGTTTCGGCAGGGAAGGTTAACAACGGTTGTGTGTAGTTGATCCTTTGCTTCAGCAGGAAAGAATTTGGTTTATCCTGTGTTTCACCAGGAAAAAATTGGGTTTCTCCTCTGTTTTTCTCAGAGATTTTGGTTCATCCTCTGCTTTAGCAAGAAACATTTGGTTTATGGCTTCATCGGAAAAGAAGATGTTAATTTAAACTCTCCTTTACAATGGAAAAAAAAGAGGTGGACTCATGTCTCACATTGCAAAGTAGTTCTACCACCAATAGTGACAGACTAGGACACATGGACCAGTGAGGAGCCCAAGGAAGGCTGTGCTGGCCTTTTCTGTTTGATGCAAGGGCACTTTCTGATCACATATTCCTCAATCTCTCTCTTCATGAAAGGTCAATTAAAATGTTCTCTTGCTAGACTAGGACTGTCCCAAGGCCTCTCCGAGACACATCTGTGTGGAGTACAAAGGGGCGGGTGAAGTCTGCGTATGCTAATACTGGGGGTTTGGTCAGCATGTCCATCAGACATTCAAGAACCTGCTGATGTCCACAGCTCCATTGTACTGGGGCTCGGGAAGACAGTTGGTGATTTTTTGTTCTTCCTTGTGGCTGTTTGAGCTTGGTGGCTTTGGACTTGTTTTGAAGTAAGTCATAAAGGAGCTTGGCTAAGCATGAGAAATTCTGCACAAATGTCCAATAGTAGCTTAGGAATACAAACAACTGCCTGACATCTCCAGCTGTTTGTGATGTCTTGTTCTTTAGTGCCCATTAAACCAAGTCCTTTGGGTTAATCTTTACTCCTTCTGCAGACACCAACCGACCAACATATCGGATCTCCCTGCGGAACACCTACTTTACACCAGACATGTACTGCCATGGCTGTTTGCCTTCTGTTAAAACAAATCCCCCTTGGTTGCAAGTCTCCACTGGCTAAACGTTTGGTTTATTTTAGGAGAATGGTTATAATTTTTTATCATTTTTAAAGAAGCCGTGGAGGAGCTAAATTCAGTGTTGCTGGCTTTAATTACAACATATTCATATCTTTGGATACAGACGTGAAGTGTTTTATGTGTGGTAAAACAGGGCATCTTGTTCGGGCCTGCCCTGAGAGGCAGAGTGACCCTGGTGTTTCTGAGCAACCGGGGCAAGATGCAGCTGAGCCTGCCCTGGCCATTCCCCCTGCGTTTACAGTTCGGCAAGCTGTTGCTGCACAAGACCTGAGGGAGAGTGAGCCCCAAGCCCAGCCTGCAGTGAAGAAGCCCAATGGAGCTACAACCCCAGAAAAACCATGCTCGGTTGAACCGGCTATAGAAGAGCCATGCCTCAGCTCAACTGTAATGGGGGAAGCCAATGCTGAAATAAGAAAAGCTAAGTGGATTCTGGCACTGTGCCAGAGCTGCCAGAGCTGGCAGAGGCAGGCACAGAGGTGCAGAGCAATCACCTGGAAACACCAGACACTACACCAGTGCAGGGGGACGAGGAGATGTGGAGATGGTGGATGAGACTGTTTTTAAAGTTCCAAATAAAAGGAAAATACAAGGTAAGGGACAAGGAAAGAAACAGGCAAAAAAAAGATATAAAATTTTGATTGAGAGTAAATGTTAATGGATCAAGAGAAAGAACAAGACAGCTAAGTCATATGAACTTTTAAGGCAGAAACTTATTGATGTAATTATGCTGAAGGAAACCCGCAGAGAGATCAGCATTGCTGCTGATTGGGTCCAGGAGTGGGATGGGTTGGTGATTTAACATAACACATCACTCAGTGGTGGGTTTGCCTTGCTGTTTGCTCACAATTTTAATTTTTGTTCTTATTCAGTTGAAGAGATTTTAAATGGGAGGCTTTCAATGTTTTAGTTTTTATCTGTGTGTACACTCCCACCAATGCAGTGGAGAGGATGAGTTTTTTAGAAAACTGAACAATGTGATGGCTGACTGCAGCACTGCTGATATATTAATTTTGGGTGGAGATATTAACTGTACAACTGACAATCCAGGCCTTCTTGTAAGCGTTTGTGGGAGATGATGGAGGCCCACAAGTTAAGTAAAATATAGAGAAATTTTAAGAAGAAAAACAGACAGTCTACAGTATAGACAGTCTCTCTCTTTCTGGGCAGTTTTAGGGTAGGATGTGCTAGATGTCCTACATGAATGTTGGTCAGCTCCCATTGAGCTGCAGGAGGGCCATCCTGACCCTGCTGCTGAAAAAGGGAGACCTGACACACTTGAAGAACTGGTGACTGGTGTCACTACTGTGCACTGTGCATTTTTAATGGGAAATTGCAATGTATAAAAATGATCAATGATAATCATCAATGTATGTCACCAAAAAGACAGCATGCCCCTCAGCACATCATATATTAAGCACAGGAACATCAAGGTGGCACTAGAGAGCCCATATAGCCTGATGTAGTATTCGTAGTGACTGCTAGTGGTGCTGAAAGCGGTCGTCCACTCATCACCCTTACAGATTCCTATCAGGTTACAAGCACTGTGTTTTCAGAACATTTTAAAAATAATTTTAACAAAATAATAATAATTAAATAATACTAATTAATTAACCAGGCTGACAGTTTTGCTGGAGGAGTCAGTAGGCAAAAAAGTGCAGAAAATTAAGATCCATTCTGTATTTCATGAAATAAATCATAAGTGTAGCAGCTACATGGTTATATTTATAGACTGAAGGGAGATGAAATAGTTAACATAAAAGTGTTCATAACCTATCTGTGCTTGTGCTCCTCTCTCTCTCTCTCTCTCTCACACACACACACACACACAGAACCAGGAAATTTCAGAGAAAACAAATCTGATCTCTCTCTGTGTGTGAGTTTAGGAAAATGGCCAGTATTTCAGTAGATCAGGATCAGTTCAGCTGTCCAGTGTGTCTGGATCTCCTGAAGGATCCAGTGACTATCCCCTGTGGTCACAGTTTCTGTAAGGTGTGTATTAATGGCTGCTGGGATCAGGAGGATCAGAAGGGCGTCTACAGCTGTCCTCAGTGCAGAGACACTTTCACTCCAAGGCCTGTTCTACGCAGAAACAACATGCTGGCTGAAGTGGTGGAGAAACTGAAGAAGACTGAAGTCCAAGCTGCTTCTCCTGCTCACTGTTACACTGGACCTGGAGATGTGGAGTGTGATTTCTGCACCGGGAGAAAACACAAAGCTGTCAAGTCCTGTCTGATGTGTCTGGCTTCTTACTGTGTCATTCACCTGAAACCTCATCTTGAACGTCCTGCTTTGAAATTACACACATTAACTGTAGCGTCTGGAAATCTACAAGAGAAGATCTGCTCTGAACATGATGAAGTGTTGAAGATCTACTGTCGTACTGATCAAAGGTGTATTTGCTCTTTGTGCATGTTGGATAAACATAAAGGCCATGACGCTGTATCAGTTGCAGCAGGAAGAGCTGAGAAACAGGTGAGAACTCATCCCAATGATATTTCTCATTTAGATTTAGCAGCTTTGGTCAGTTACAAGATTGAATTTGTGATTGAAGAGTTAAGTAAAGTAAATGTATGAAGAAACCTATCTTCACTCAGCATTCATCATAATCAGATCAGATGAGTGAACCTTCACTCGGCCAACACCCATTTTACAACTTAAACTAGTCCAAACAAGATAGAAAACAGGAGTGAACTTTAACTCTTTATCTGTCTGATATAAAAAGTCTACATACCCCTGTTAAATTGGTAGGTTTCTGTAATGTAAAAAGATAAACCAAGATACATCCCAACAGGGGGTTGATCAGTTTGGCACATCTAGACTTCTCAATATTCTGCCATTCATCCCTCCAAAAGCATGTTAACTCTGGACATTAAGGTTTTGCACCACAACTGACTGGTATCTGGAGCTATTCATTATTCCCTCCGCCCTGATTAAAGCCCCAGTTCCAGCTGAAGAAAAGCAGCCTGAAAGCATGATGCTGCCACCTCCATGCGTCACTGTGGGGATGGTGTTCTTTTAATGATCTGCTGTGGTTTTATGGGCAACACCTTCAAATTTGTTTTCATCAGACCACAACACATTATTCCACATGGTTTTGAGAGATTGGATGGATTTTTTTTGCAAACTTTAGCCAGACTTGGCAGCCTCCCTGTCCAGTTTTCTCTTCGTCTTCTCATTAATTTTAGGGGGATGTCCTGTTCTTAGTTAACTTTTGTGCCATATTTTCTCCAGGTGTTGATTATTGTCTTTACAGTGTTCCATGATATATTCAATGTCCTGTATGTTTTTTGTAACTCTCTCCTAATTGATATTTTTCTGCAATGAGATCCTGTACTGCTTTGTAAGATCTTTGTGGCTTTTCCAGTCAGATGTTACCAAGAAGATATCAGAAAAATCCTACAGGAACAGCTGTACTTTATTTGTGTTTAATCAGTGACTTTAATTGATAGAATGTTTATACTAATTAGTATTTAACATGAGTTTGAATGGGATTGGTTGATTCTGAACACTGACACATTCCTAATTATAAAATGGAGTCCACAGTTATGTAACCAGATTTTTTTCCACTAATATTCTAATTCTAATTTGTTTCCACTTTAATGTATTAGTTGCAATTTCACATAAAAGTTGGAAAAGACTCTGACAGGATTTAGTTTGGTTTAATTTTTCCACTGCTCTTCATATAGCTCTCACCCACCTGGACAATTACAATACATTCTTTAGGATGTTGTTCATTAACTTCAGCCCTGCATTTAATATGGTCGTCCCTGATCGTGAACAGGAGCAGAAATATGCAACATGTGTGGTTTATGTTTTTGTACTTTGGTCCTGCAGTGTGTAAATGTGTTCAGTGTACAGAGTGTTTGTGGTGTGTTCCAACACATGTGTGAAGAAAACATAGTTGAGTCCTATGTGGAGTTCTGGTTGAGAAGCCGTATAGCCTATGGGAAGAAGCTTCTCCTCAGTTTCTCTGTGTTGGCCTTCAGGGAGTGGAAGCGCATTCCTGACCTTAACAGAGAGAAAAGTCCATTGTTGGGGTGGCTGAGGTCCTTCACAATCTTTCTGGCCTTGATCCAGTACCGCTTGTTGTAGATTGAGTGCAGGTGAGGGAGCTTGGTACGGATGATGCACTCAGCTGATCGCACCACCCTCTGAAGAGCTCATCTGTCCTGCATGGTGCTGTTCCTGAACCAGGTTGCGATGTTTCCCATCAGGATGCTCTCTATGGTGCAGGAGTAAAAGTTCCTTAGCACCTTAGAGGGCAGTCTAAAGTCTCTCAAGCATCTGAGGTGGTAGAGATGCTGCCATGTCTTTTTCACCTCTGTGTTGATATGACAGAACCATGACAGGTCCTGCGTGATGTGAAAACCAAGGTATCTTAAGCTGTCCACTCTCTCCACTGGGCTCTCATTGATCACAGGGGTCTGGTAGTTACTCTCCTGCTTTGTACTGAAGTCCACTGTCAGCTTCTTTGTCTTGCTGATGAGGAGGAGGTTGTTCCTCTGGCACCAGTTCTCCAGATAACTAATCTCCTCCAGGTACGCTGTCTCATTGTTGTCGGAGATCAGTCTGAACACAACGGTGTCATCGGCAAACTTGATGATGGTGGTGAAGTTGGTAGTGGCCATGCAGGCATACAAGTACAAAGAGTACAGCAGGGGGCTCAGAACACAACCCTGGGGGGCTCCAGTGCTGAGGGTGAGGGAGGTTGTCCTTTGTTCTCCCTCAGGATCTCATTTGGCCAGCTTGTATCCGGTGTTAAAAACATCGAATTGTGAGTATGTTGTGTACCAATTGAAATAAGAGTATCTCTATCATACATAATGCACTCCATTGTGGGGAATTTACTGGTTCTATTGTACTTTAAGTTAACTTAAAAAACAAAAACAAAGAAAAAGGGGTCGGAACAGTCGTGACGACTGCTGACCTCACCGATAACATCTTGAATCCTGAGTTTTTTCCCCATTACTATAAATCTTCTAAAATCTACACTACACTGCTAGGATACTCATGTCTCACTACACTAAACTACCTTGCAGTTCTACTTCACCCTGTACATTCTGCTACATTTTCTCTGTGTAATATAATTATAATGTACATATTTTAATTCACAGATTGTACTAAATATCTAAATATCTGTTACTGTTGGGGTCACCACAGTGAATCATCTCTCTCCACTTATCCCTATCTTCTGCATCCTCAACACTTGCACCCACTAGCTTCATATCCTCATTTATTACATCCATATCCCTCCTCTTTGGCCTTCCTCTTTTCCTCCTGCCTGGCAGCTCCATGTCCAACATTCTCCTACCAATATACTCACTCTCCCTCCTCTGGACATGTCCAAACCATCTTAATCTGTCCTCCCTAACTTTGTCCCCCAAATGTCTATCATGAGCTGTCCCTCTGATGTACTCATTCCTAATCCTGTCCAACCTTGTCACTCCCAAAAAGAACCTCAGCATCTTCAGCTCTCCTACCTCCAGCTCTGACTCCTGACTCTTCCTCAGTGACACTGCCTCTAAACCATACAGCATGGCCAGTCTCACCACTGTCTTTTAATACTGTTGTACATACAATGTACATAATAGACACATTTTGCACAAATATATGATTACTTTTTTCTTAACACTTTACATGCTGTAAATACAACATACTGTACTTCTCTATGCACAGACTGACATTGCCTTATTTATTAATGTACATGTTTACATATTTATCACTTGTTCTTTTGCACAATTTTGTTGCTATATATCTGTACCTTGCAATGCCAATAAAGTTCTATCTATCTATCTATCTATCTATCTATCTATCTATCTATCTATCTATCTATCTATCTATCTATCTGTCTGTCTGTCTGTCTGTCTGTCTGTCTGTCTGTCTGTCTGTCTATCTATCTATCTATCTATCTATCTATCTTTGTAGACAACAATAACCTTCCATTTTATCCACTTTATAACCTTATGGATATAACTTATTTGTCCTCAGAGTGAGTTAAAGGAGGAGCAGATGAAATTCCAGCAGAGAATCCAGGAGAAGCAGAAGAAGGTGCAGGAGCTGAAACAGACTGTGAACACTATAAAGGTGAGCAGTGAGCAGAGACAGAGCTGCTCCTAGAAACACACACAACATGGACAACCAGTCATTTAGAGTCCCAGTAAGAGAGGGAATGATAGATGAGATTTAAATCTTCTGTGTGTGTGTGTGTGTGTGTGTGTGTGTGTTCTAACAGCTCAGTGCACAGACAGCAGTAGATGACAGTGAGTGTATCTTTACTGAGATGATCAGCTCCATGGGGAAAAAGCGCTCGGAGGTGACGGAGCTGATCAGAGCTCAGGAGAAGGCTGAACTGAGTTGAGCTGAACGACTCCTGGAGCAACTGGAGCAGGAGATTGCTGATCTTCAGAGGAGAGTCACTGAGCTGGAGCAGCTTTCACACACACATGATCACATCCATTTCCTCCAGGTAACACTCACTGTCTGATCTACAGAGCCAGCTGTTCCTCACACACTCTCTAAAACACCTCATTAAAGCAGCAATAAATGTCCCTGTCTGACATCACAAGTGTGTCTTTCATTTCATTTGTTCTCTGTAGGCTTTAGCTTCTGGACGTCAGTCTCCTCAATATCTTAGACCAGAGTTTGACATGTCCAGCATCACTGTTCAGGATCTGTCATTTGATGGAGTGAGGAATTCTCTCTCAGATCTGAAGAAGAGACTGGAGGAATTCTGTGAGGAGGAATTCAACAAAATCCCTCCACATGGTAAGAGGAGCTGCTCCTGCTGGAGAAACACAATGATGGACGTCTTTACTCGCTCTGTGAAGTGTTATTTCTTAGCCATGCTCCTGCTTACTTTTCTGCAGCCAGTTTGTTCACCTGACACTTTGAAGTAAAATACTGATTTCAAATGAATAAACTGACTGTATCACTTTCAACTGTTTCCTGTCACATCCCAGCAGGAGTCTGCACTTCAAAGAGAACCCTCCCCTGATTTCTAATTAGTCATGTGACTTACTTCCAGTTCCCACAGACATTTAAACCGCACACACACCATGGTCTGACATGAAGTATCATCCTCCCACGACATACTGAGCATTCGTTATTGCCATTGTTAATTTGGTGTATGATTCTTGACTGTTTCTGACCTCTGATCTTGGCTTACATGTGCTAGCTATTTCGTGTATCAACTTGCCTTTTTTCTCAACTCCGCTTCTTGGTTTTGCACTTTGGTTTTGTTTACCTCGGTCTTTTGACCACGTTTCTGCCTATCGTTGTTTCCAATAAACCGCTTATGGATTCCACACCTGATGCCTCCAGCAATTCATTACAGAATACTTTGCCTGATGAGAATCCAGCGGATTTGCGCACAACCTTTGTTCACCAAGGCAACATGATTTGCACTGTTCAAGACTTTTCAAGCAGCCAATGCTCAGTTGCAACAACAACAACCTTCACCCCTAGGTACAGGACTCTGCTTCCACTGTTTCTGACCCTCCTGTTTCCACTCTGCGCAGTTTAAATCCCCAGATGGAGCTGCCAGAGAAATTCGATGGATCAGCTGATAGCTGCCGAGGTTTTGTTTGCCAGTTTGGGAATTTTTTCGCGCATCAGCCCAAACTGTACCACAATGATTCTACCAAGTGCATGTTTATGCTTTCTCTTCTCATGGGAAGAGCACTGGACTGGGCATTGGCCATGTGGGATTCGGATAAAAACTTCAGCGGATTACTTCGCGGGGCAAATTCTCGAGGTCTTTGGGTATGCTGCGGGGGGCAAGGATATATCAGTCCAGCTAATGGAATTACGCCAGGGCACTGACTGCACAGCAGATTACGCTATCAAGTTTTGCACGCTAGTGGCTCAATCTGGTGGAACAATGCTGCTCTGTTGGCCGTATTTTGAGAGGGCTTAAATGCAGCACTAAAAGAATGGCATGCCGCGAAACCAACACCATGCTGTCACTCTACATCAGGACGGCCATTCATCTAGACAACCTAAGACGCCAACACTATGCTAATGCACCATCTCATCTCCAGCCTCGCCGCTATGCCAAGTTTCAAGCCTCCACAGAGGACACGCCCGAACCTATGCAACTGGAACTAGCCCGCGTGTTGGAGAGGGAGCACCAACACTGCACAGACATGTGGTTGTGCTATTACTGCTGCCAACCCAGCCACCAAGTGTACTGCTGTCCCAGGAAGCCATCGTCATCTCAGGTGGGATGAGTTAAACTGTCTTCCAAAGTCTCCTTGCCTGCCATGTTACATTATGCTGACCAATCTGTTTCCGTCTCAGCACTGATTCTGCAGCAGCAGTCATTGACAGCAGTCTTTTAAAGGAACTACACCTCCCCATGAACCCATGCATACTTCCTCTGCAAGTGACAGCTATCAATAATCAGCCGATTGGGGAGGGATAACTTTACCACCAGACTAAATCTCTAGATCTTCAAATCAGACTGTTTCACCATGAGAAAGCTACACTGTTTGTTATCACATCTCCTGCAAACCCCATCGTTTTGGGCCTGCCCTGGCTTCAGCTGCATGAATCTCACATCTCCTGGAGGGAGGGGGATCTCACACACTGGTCTTGTTACTGGCAGCACCACTGCTTCACCCACGCCAAGCCTCGTTCCTGCCTCATCACATCAGTGGAAAGTCCCAAGCTCTGCCACGCTGTCAAGCTACCCAAGGACTACAAGAACCTGCTAGACGTGTTCAGCAAGGAGAAAGCTTCTCATCTTCCACCACATTGTCCTTGGGACTGCGTCATTGAGCTAATACCTAATGTAATGCCACCAAAGAGCCGTGTCTACCCTCTTTCACTGCCTGAGAACAAGGCCATGGATGAATACATTGAGGAGGCCCTCTGGATTTATACGCCCCTCAACATGCCCTGCTGCGGCCTTTTTTTTCTTTGTAGAGAAGAAGGATGGGAGCCTTCGTCCTTGCATCAACTACAGAGGCATGCATGCTATCACCGCCCGCTACCCATACCCTCTACCTCTGGTGCCCGCAGCATTAGAACAACTCCAGGGAGCCATGATCTTCACCAAGCTGGAATTTTGGAGCGCGTACAATCTCATTAGGATTAAAGATGGGGATGAATGGAAGACAGCATTCCACACAACCCGAGGACACTATGAGTATCTAGTCATGCCCTATGGTCTCACCAATGCACCAGCTGTTTTTCAATCACTCGTTAATCAGATTTTCAAGGACATTTTAAATCAGTTTGTCATAGCTTATACTGATGACATCTTTATCTACTCTGCCTCCCTCGAAGACCACATCGCCCATGTCCGCATTGTGCTAACCCGCCTGCTACAAAACCACCTCAATGTCAAACTTAAGAAGTGTGAGTTCCACGGTACCACTCTCAAGTTTCTGGGTTATGTACTCTCACTGGGGAGAGTAGAGGTAGATCAGTCAAAGGTTCAGGCCATCACCAACTGGCCTGAACCGGCCTCAGTAAAGAACTTACAATGTTTCTTATGATTTGCTAATTTCTAACACTGTTTCATTAGGAAATACAGCATAATTGCTGGTCTTTTAATCTCTCTCTTGAGGGGAAAGCCCAATAGATTATCCTGGATGGATCAGGCATGGGAGGCATTCGTCAAGCTAAAAAACAGCTTTACCACAGCTTTTATCGTCAAAGTTGATGCCTCCAGCTGTGGTATTGGGGCAGTCCTGTCCCAACACCAGCATGACTCAGGGAAAATGCATCCATGCGCTTCTTTCTATAAAGGCAGCCTAAGAGGAATGGCATCACTGGCTGGAGCGCATCACCCATTACTGGTTCTCACCGACCACTGAAACCTTGAGTATCTGTGGGGAGCTAGGCATCTCAACTCTCGTCAAGCTCGCTGGGCCGGCTTCTTCACACGGTTTCATTTCTCTGTTACCTAGCGTCCAGGTTCCAAGAATGGAAAGGCTGATACGTTGTCTCACCAAATGGAGTCCTAGAGTCCTCCACCCCAACCAGATCCCATTCTGCCATCCTCTCTTATCTTAGCTCCCATCCAGTGGAACTTGATGGATGAGATCCAGAGAGCCCATGCCATGGAAACTCTGCCAGCCTCCTGCCCACCTGCCAAGCTTTATGTGCCCGTTGCTCTCTGCCTGTGAGTATTACAGTGGGTTCATGAATCGCCCAGTAGTGGCCACCTCGGGATTCATCACACCACCAAACTGACACAGCAAAGTTCCTGGTGGCCCTCGCTGTGTAACGACGTGGTGGATTTTGTCAGGTCTTGTACCATTTGTGACCAGTCACACACCATGCTGATGTAAATTGTTTCGAATGGACTGACATGACACTTGGGTGCCTCTCACCTCCCTTAAATGTGCCTGGAGTTGAGTGGCATTCATCATCCGGTTCCGCAGGGCACTGTTCACAATGAAGCGGTCATCCACGTGGGATGTGGCCAAAGGACATCCACTTCTATGCCTTTCTGTGATTCTTCCAGTCTCTCTGTATCTGCAACCTGCTGATGACACTCTGTGACACTCTAAGCTCAGTGGTCACTTCCCTCTGAGAACAAGCCTCACAATGGCGAGGTACTGTTGATCAATTGTTAGGTGTGGTCTTGGTCTCATGATGTCAAAATGTGAATAGCATAAAGAGGACTATTTAAATAACAATTCTAATTGAACCATAAAATTTATTGGTTGATTCATGGATCAAACACCAGTTGTGAATTTTGCCGTTAAGAACAGCAAGTTATGAAAAAAGTACTGAAACACTGAACAGTTAGACATGTGCATTCAAAAGTGTAGAGAAGTTCAAATTAATTTCATCTGTAAAGGTTATAGTGCATTTTAGGTGCATCCTGAAATTTCACCCAAAAGCCAAATATGCTTAACTTTTTGTGAGTAGTGTACTTCCGGTTCCCACAGACATTTAAACCGCACACACACCATGGTCCAACGTGAAGTATCATCCTCCCATGACATACCGAGGGTTCGTTACTGCCATTGTTGATTTGGTGTATGATTCTTGCCTGTTTCTGACCTCTGATCTTGCCTTACGTGTGCTAGCTATTTGCTGGATGACCTTGCCTTTTTTATCGACTCGGCTTCTTGCTTTTGCTTGTTTACTTCGGTCTAGTGTTTTTCCGGTTATGACTCACATTTGTTTTTTGACCACATTTCTGCCTATTGTTGTTTCCAATAAATCGCTTGTGGATTACACACCTGACACCTCCGGCGATTCATTACATTTCCATCGTTTACACAACCTGATGATGCTTTTTGTCTTCATTTCCATTTTTCTCTCCACAGCTGCAGCAGTTCAGATCATTTCACCACCAGAGCCACAGAGCAGAGAAGAGTTTCTGAAATGTACGTCTAACACACACACACACACACACACACAAACACACACTCACTTCACATGAAAATACAGTATTCTGTAAATTAAATGCAACATATATACATTGTTCAGTTTGTTTTTCTCTTTTATTTTAGATTTCTGTTATCTGACTCTGGATCCCAACACGACACATCCTAACCTCATTCTGTCTGAGAAGAACAGAGTGGTGAGATACAGTGAGAGAAAGCAGCAGTACTCTGATCATCCAGAGAGATTTGACTACTGGTGGCAGGTGTTGTGTAAGGAGAGTGTGTGTGGACGCTGTTACTGGGAGGTGGAGTGGAGTGGTGTTGGTGTGTACATATCAGTCTCATATAAAGACATCAGCAGGAAAGGACGGGGTGATGAGTGTTGGTTTGGACGCAACAGTCAGTCCTGGAGTCTGTGGTGTTCTTCTTCTTCTCTCTCTTTCTATCACAACAACATTCAGACTGATCTCAGAGTTCCATCACCCTCCAGAATAGGAGTTTATGTGGATCACAGTGCAGGAACTCTGTCCTTCTACAGCGTCTCTGACACCATGAAGCTCCTCCACAGAGTCCACACCACATTCACTCAACCTCTATATGCTGGGTTCTTTGTTGGTTATCGATCAGAAGTGAGGTTGTGTGGTCCAGAATAAGATGTATCTGGTGTTTTGTGGTCAGTAACAAGTAGAAATTGTATCACAAATGATCTTATAGAAAAGTGTTTAATTTCAACAAGATTCCACATTATAGAGAGATCATAGACACTTACATAGACACTCACATAGACACAGACACTTACAGAAATGAGTTTTATAGGTTTTTAACAATTAAGAACCTTATTTTAATGAAACATTTATAAAAGTTTACAATAGCCTGGTTGTGTGAGTATGAACAGCTTTATAATTGGGGGTGTGTCTGTGTTCAGAATAAACCAGTCACATTCAGTCTCATCTACAAAAGTAATTATCATCAGTTGCATCAATGAAATGATTCTGATTAACTCCAAATAAAGAAGCTTCTGTGGGATTTTCTTCAAATCTTCTTGTCTTAATTTAGTCTTGACCGATTAAAATAACAGAAGCAGCTTTGATATACTGATATATTTTACTTCATAAACTCCTGACACACAGCAAGGTCATTTGGCGTAAAACCTGTGCCAAATAGAAACATGCGGCCCAAATGATCCACTGTGGCAACCCTGACACAAATATGATATGAAAGCTGTGTGTGAGTGTGTGTGTTATTTGACTGGCTACATTACGCTCCATATCAGTGACCGTGAGTCTGACTTGTAGCAGCATGATGGTGAAGTCCCACACCCACTCCTCCACAATCCAGGTCAAAACCAGTCCTCCCACCATGTACATCACCTCCATGGAGATCACGCTCACTGCACAGGAAACAGACAGACAGTCGCTAAACTGAGGATCACAGATTTTAAAAAATCCTCAGCCTAAGTGAGAGACTGTGTTTATATCAGACAAATCCTGCAGCTTTAATCAACAGTTTTCTGACTTTTAGTCTTTAAATCTACCCTTTCAGACATCCTTCTCATCTAGGGACAGTTTGATATTTTCTCATCACATTGTATTTATTAGTGTTAGACAGTGGGATTTGATCCTTCATTAGCACTTGCTGCTTGTCTCATCACATTGTATTTATTAGTGTTAGACAGTGGGATTTGATCCTTCATTAGCACTTGCTGTAACGAACATCACAGACATTTCCTTCTCACACCACCAGAGGGCACTGTCACTCAATTATTCTAAAACATCTTTTGTGTTTGCTCCATTTCCTGCTTTGATTGTGTTTACCTGTTTGTATTTCCCCAATTCCCCTGCTGTGTTTTTCCTCCTGAGTGGTAGTGCAGTGTATGTTTGTGTTTAGGTGGTATGGTTAACAATGTGTTGTGTTATATAAAATTTTCACCTTGAGCAGATTTTTGTTTTTAAAGGAGAATTCCACTTCCAGAACAACAATTTACAAATAATTTACTCACCCTCTTGTCATCCAAGTTTTTTTGTCTTTGTTTCTAAATGATGTTTTTTTAGGAACACATTTCAGGATTTTTCTCCATATAATGGACTTCAACAGTGACCTCAAGTTTAAACTTCTTAAATGCAGCTTCAGAGGTCTTCATTCTTATATAGTGAAATGATTGATGATTTTCTTGAAAAAACCCTTTTGAGCCAGAATACACAGAAGACAAGCTCAGATAGAGAGAGGAGACACAAGCCTCTCAAGCTGCGGGCAAGCTACATTCAAATGAGACGTGGTGGTGCACATGTGGAAAATGCCAACCATTGCCAATGGAGCAGGAATCTCAATGTTGTCATGAGTGGGGCATATCTATTCCATCGTTGGAAAGAATATCAGATCACAACACGGTGAGGAAAACACCACCACCAAGGAACGACCAGTCCTCTACCCCAAATGCCCAGGCACTCCTAAGAAAAAGAAGATACACGTCAACAGATAGAACAATGAAATAACCTTTAGCTCAAATGCTCTATGAAAACCTGAGCATAAAACAAAATAAAAATAATTAAAAAAACAAAAAACAAAAGGTTTCCAACCTCAAAAACAATTCAATAAATCAAAATATGTTCACCACCCAGAAACACATCACCATGTACCCAAATCAGAAGCCTTGGATGAACAAAGAGGTTCGCCTCTTACTGAAGGCCCACAACACTGCCTTTAGATCTGGTGATGCACAGGCCTACAGTACAGCCAGGGCCAATCTGAAACAGGACATTAAGATGGCCAAGTACTGCTACAAGCTGAGTATTGAAAAACACTTCTCCAACTCCAATCCCCAGCAGATGTGGCAGGGCATTCAGGCCATTAGCAACTACAGGCCCATCAACCCTTCACCCCCGTCTACTGATATCTCCTTTCTCAATGAGCTAAACAACTTCTATGCTCACTTTGAAAGGGATAATCTGGAGCCAGCAATCAAAATCGAGCTCCCAGCAGACTTCCAGCCACTCACATTCTCCACTAACGACGTCAGTGCAGTACTAAGCAGGATCAATGCAAGGAAAGCAGCAGGGCCTAATGGTATCCCCGGGCGCGTCCTCAGAGCATGTGCTGGGGAGCTGGAGGGGGTCCTAACAGACTTCTTCAACCTGTCTCTAGCCCAAGCTATTGTGCCCACCTGCCTTAAGACCACCTCCATTGTGCCTGTACCAAAAAACTCCACTGCATCCTGCCTTAATGACTACCACCCAGTAGCTCTCACCCCCATCATCACTAAGTGCTTTGAGCAGCTGGTCCTAGCACACCTCAAAACCTGTCTTCCTGCCACCCTTGACCCTCATCAATTTGCTTACCGTCAGAACAGGAGCACTGAGGACGCAGTTTCCACAGCGCTGCACTCAGTCCTCTCTCACAAAGACACCTATGCCAGAATGCTTTTCCTGGACTTTAGTTCAGCATTTAATACTGTCATCCCTTCCAAGTTAGTCACCAAACTTGGAGACATGGGCATCAACGCATCACTATGCAACTGGCTTCTGGACTTTCTGACCAACAGGCCCCAGCATGTTCGGATAGATCGCCAATGCTCTTCCACCCTCATCCTTGGCACCGGAGTACCACAAGGCTGTGTGCTGAGTCCCTTCCTCTACTCTCTCTTCACCTATGACTGCAAGCCTGTACATAGTTCCAATACAATTATCAAGTTTGCAGATGACACCACGGTGATTGGACTCATCAAAGACAACAATGAGTCAGCTTATAGAGAGGAGGTGGACCATCTAGCTGTGTGGTGTGCTGGCAACAACCTGCTGCTCAACACTGTGAAGACCAAGGAGCTCAAAGTGGACTTCAGGAAGGAGAAAGGTGACACACACACACCTATTCATCTCCATGGAGAGGTGGTGGACCGTGTCACTAGCTTCAAATTCCTGGGTATCCACATCTCCGAGGATGTCTCCTGGATTACCAACAGCTCCAGTCTGGTCAAGAAGGCTCACCAGCGCCTCTTCTTCCTGAGGGCTCTGAGGAAGAACCATCTCTCTTCAGACATCCTGGTGAACTCCTACCGTTGCACCATCGAGAGCATCCTGACCAGCTGTATCACTGTCTGGTATGGGAACTGCACTGTGTCAGCCCGGAAAGCGCTGGAGAGGGTGGTGAAAACTGCACATATCAGTTCCAAAACGCATCGTAGGAGTTCCACTTCCTAAGATCGAGGACATTTACAGGAAGCGTTGTCTCACCAGAGCACGCAAAATCATAAAGGACTTTTATCACCCTGCCAATAAACTCTTTACCAATACCAATGTTGTATTCTGTATTTCCCTAAATATCACTAAAATAGTAAAACTGTAACAAAAAGTAAAATTAAAATTAATATATAATATTTTACATTTCGCTCTTGGTAATTTTAAAGTAAATTATTTTACAAATCTTGATAAGCACTTTGAAATGGCCTTGTGCTTGTCAGGCCTTAGTTGTAGGGCAATGTTCTGTGACAATGGTGGATGGGTCACATGAGAGGAACTGTCCATGAAAACCACACCAGGGTCCAGGCGCTGCTGCAGAACTTTCTCAACCAGAGTGTCTTAAAGGCTTAAATGTAAATGAGGTAGTTGTAGTACCAACAACCTCCAGTCAAGTTCAATGTAGATAAAGCTAAAGATAAAGCTAAAAACCAACCTTGAATTTCCGACTATGCCACTTGGGCACCACCCAAGAAAATGAACTGAGCCCAACAAGGCTCGCACAGATTCACTTGTCACACAGGGTCAGAAGCAGTAGGGTTTCATAGAAAATTATATTTTATTTAAGTTGAGAAAATACAATGTTAAAAAAAAAATAAAACCAAGTTCATTCATTCATTCACACCCAAACATCTAAGAATCCATCTTGCTCTCAAGTAGACTAGAACAATTCACTTTCTATTATTAATACACACACACCCAGTGCACTCACAACCACCTCCCAAGGAGCACGACACCCGTGTAGGAAGCATATATAAAGAAATAAACTAACTACAATATGGGATTTGTCTACAGAGAGACAAAGCCCAAAAAAAGAGAAACACAGAAACTTAAATACAAACAGAATGTAACTAAAAAGAAAAATAATTAACTAATCTCAACAATAAAAATAACCAAAGAAAGGAAAACAAAATGTAGAGCAGCAACACTAATGTCGGAAATAGAAGCTCATTAAAAAGAATGTTACAACTCAGCTACTGGTTATGAAGGTTTTGCACAAACAGAATGAGTTTGCTTTTTAAAGCCAATGTGCGCAATAGCATCATGTTAAATTTGAGGATCAGACTCAATCCACATGTTAAATAAGTAGCAGGACATGTACTAAAGCAGCATGTCGGCTAGACGATGATACCGTCCCATGCGGCATACTTCCAAACACTTGGATGCTGGTATAAAATCCAGTGCGGGTGTAGAACGTGGAGCACCCAGGTATGTGGAACTCAACCTTTGCACCCTTTAATAAACAAATTAAGAGGTTAGTTTCACTGAAGTGTTATAACATTTTTTAGAGATATCGACAAATTATACATACCGTTGTGCACTTCCGGGATATACACTAAAGGGACAGACAGGAGGCTCCTCTAGCACGAGACAAAAGACAACCCATCACCTGAACATACAAGCCCCCTACAAAACTAAAACGAGCATGCAGTAAGCATGCTGATTGTCTTCATTTAAACAGAAACCACTGCACAGTGCCATACCATCTCTCGTGTCCACCAGCAATTCCTAGCACTAATAACAATAGCACGTCGATGACATCACGGTCCACCACTGATGATGCATATGAAGCCACATACCCTCTCAGTTTATACCCTCGTCTTCTGCTTGGCTAAAACTTAAAGAGAGTAGTGACCTCTCCTGCCACACAAGCAGACATAATCTTTTATTCAAGATCCAAAGAATTTATTAATCCCAGGGGGAAACTGCTTAAATGTTTAAGGTTCAATACAAAGTAGCATCTACAATGACGTTCGGATGCAATGCTATCAACTTATCTCTGGTGTAAACAAAATAGCCGGTACTGTGTTGCTGATTAAATTAAAGTAAATTAAAAGAGAGCAACTGAAACAGGCTGCTGCATGCTCACACATGCGCACAATAGGTTTAAAACGATTTCCACATCAAGGGTACACACACCAACAGAGTATTTTAAACAAAAAAACAGACACAAAGACATATAAGTTTGTGTCATTCCACACCTAACAACTTCAGAGTGGTCTTCCTTCTCCACACTAGTAAACACTGGGTCTTAATGATGAAAACTGCTTTTAATAGCATACATGGAATCAGGAACTACCTGGATGATATTATTGTGTATGGTACTACTCATGAGCATCTTGATACAATATTGTGCTCTGTCATGCAACGCTTGTCTGATGCAGAAGTACAATGGAACTGAAATGTACATTCAGCCAGTCATCCCTAAATTCCTTGGACATGTCATTTCCAAGCACAGAATTTACCCATATAATGAACACGTCTGCAATTGCTGATGCCCCTGCACCGCATGACCCTGCTTCTTTGTGCTCTTTTTTGGGACTGATTTTGTGGTACAGCAAATGTCTGCCTAACTTCCTGCCTCTGCTTCTGTTTCTGAGCCATTGCATGCACTGCTGAGAGATGTATCAGATGCTAATTTTGAATGGACTACTTCTGCTGATTGCAGTTTTAAAGCATTCAAAGAACTGCTTTTGAGAAGTCTAGTGCAGGCAGTGTTTGACCCTTCTCTACCCATAATAGTATCGACGGATGCATCCGGCTATGTACTGGGAGGTGTCTTGACACAACTACACTCAGACAATGTTGAGAGAATTGTAGCATTCGCTTATAGGACCCTTACAGCAGCCGACAGGCAATACTCTACAGAAGCCTTCAAGAAGGAAGCGTTGACTTGTGTCTGGGCCATAGAAAAGTGGCGTATTTGTGGGGTCAACACTTTACACTCAGGACTGATCATTGTGCACTCACTACACTACTAACAACCAAGGGCATTGACTGGGCTCGTATGCTTGTTGCCCAGTGGTCAGCACGCTTGCTTTGCTAGCAACTGTGCTGCAGATTGTTTATCCAGGCTGCCATTGCCAAAAGAATCAGATGGTGCTGTGGAACCAGACATGGCTGCTTTTGTTACTTGATGGCCTACTTTGTCTGTGGATGATTTCATTTCTGCTTTGGAATCCTGGCCAGAGTTAGCCATGCTGCGTTTACGAATCTGGCAGGGCTGGGTGAAAAATGCCCGTGAGCTGGATCCTGTTCTGGTACCTTTCTTTCGCATCTGTGATGAACTGTGTGTTGATGGTGTGCTGGTGATGAGAGGTGAACATCCTGTTATTGTTCCTTCTGTGTTACGCAGTCAGCTGGTAAAGCTTGCACATGAGATATACCAAGGAATTGTTCAAACCAAATGGAGGCTGCATGAATTATTTTGGTGGCCTCAGATGGATGCTCAAGTGCAGTCCACAGTTTCTTCTTGCTTGACCTGCCAAATGAATGATAAATCCGCATAAACAGCACCTGCCCCACTTCAGCCTATCAGCCTGCCATCTGACCCATGGCAGAAACTAGGGATCAACATAGTTGGACTATTTGAGAGTGGACCATTTAACTGCCGTTTTGCCATCTCCCTAGTGGATTATCACAGTAAGTGGCCTGAAGTGTTACTGCACCAAATGTTACTGCAGAGGTGGTCACATTCAATCAGTCTTCAGTAGGGAGGGAAATTCAAGAACAGAATTCCTGAAGGAATGCATTCTATCTGCAGAACAAATGGGGAAATCATGTAAACATGCTGTGTTCTGGCAAAATTATAGACCTTCTCCACAGAGTACTACAGGTGTTTCTCCTTCTGACCTTCTACACCATCACAAAATGTGTACAAAGTTGAACATCTTTCCTGTGGACCCCAAAAACGACAAATGTGCTCAGGTTAAGGACACTGTGGGTAACACACCGCGTAAGAGTAAAATGTACACTGACAAAAGATGTGGAGCCAGGTGCCACACTTTCAATCCAGGAGACCAGGTGAAAGTGAGAAGACTTGTTCATGTGAGAAAGGGAGCTTCCAGATTCAATTCAATTCAATTCAATTTTATTTGTATAGTGCTTTTAACAAAGAGCATTGTCTCAAAGCAGCTTTACATGAGAAACAATATAAGAAAACAACAAACATATAAACAGACAAACAGACAGACAGTCCTAGATGTTATCCCAAGTGAGCAAGCCTGAGGTGACTGAGGCGACTGTGGCAAGGAAAAACTCCCTTAGATGGTAAGAGGAAGAAACCTTGAGAGGAACCAGACTCAAAAGGGAACCCATCCTCATGTTTCCAACCTTATTATTATTATTATTATTATTATTATTATTATTATTTAATGCCACAGGTGACATGAAGGAAAAATAAATATTCACAGTTCTGTGTAAATTAGGAACAGGTTATTCATTCAGTATTTATCATTTTGAGAGTTTTGAGTCTTTCCTAAATATTTTAGGTTGTTCCATGAAGGATGAATTTTGTTGCTGAAAGTTACTAATAAGCTATCCACCTCCTCTACCCTGATACAAATACACACTTACACTGACAATTTATCACTGTGATAAAGCATCCTTCTAGATAAAATATGAATGCAGATGAGTTGAAGAAAGATCTTAAAGAAAAACTCCGACAAAAAATGGACATTTTCACTTTGTTCACTCTAGCCAAAATGTCAGCCAATATATGTTCACTGTCTGGAGTTTTTTTTTTTTTAATGAATACACAAATTAAAATCATTTAACTCTTTTTCACATAAATAATGCTTTTAATAATAATGCACACACACACACTTGCATAGACTCAGTGTATCTTATTTAGTAAGACTTACTTCAGGATGCCGATGCACAAACTGAGGGTGATGTAGTAAAGTGAGTAGAAACACACTATACACATGAACAGGTTCTGAAGATCCACCTGGAAAATGAATCTTCACAGATTAATACAGCATCATGCACAACAACTGTTGACCTTTCTACAAAGACGTAATTAATGCCCTGTGAATCAGATTTTGGGTAAATTTCCTTCCTGTTTTATTCAGAAAAATATTTTAAACTTAACATTAGTCATGGGAATTGTGACTCATTTCAGTGAGTCAAATCAGTGAGTCGATTCTTTTGGATGACTTTTTTTTAATTCTTTTCTAAACATCTAGGGTAATGGTTCTTCTTTGTTTAACTCTTACTGAAATGGGTTTCTATGCTGCTTTCTAATTCACAAAACAATAAATTCCTGGGATTTTAACTGCATTTGAGGCTAAAAAAGTTTTGCGACTTATCTCAGTGATCCACTCAGAGTCAACAGGTTTACGAATGACACATCACTTTTTAACATACAAAGCTTTTGTGTCACAGGAAGTCAGTGATTCCTGGTTTCTCCTTCTCTTTTATTTGCCCTGGTTTTGTTAAATGAGCTGCAAGTTTTAAACACAATAAATAAATACAGAAATAACTAGATCTTTATCATCATTCATCCACCCAAACACTCCATCCACCCAAACACTCCATCCAACCAAAACATGACTGAATCTTCTCATAATCCACTCTGAAACATTGTGACCATGTAATGAAACTATTTTATCTTTAGTTATGGATTTCCAGAACCCAAGATAAAGAGCTTTACTCATGTGTCATTGAGCTTGCTGTTGATTGACAGCTTGCATTGTTTTTTGATCTGAGACATCCAACAACAAAGGCAGCAGTTATTCCACAACATGAAGAGCAGATGCTTTCCATTTTATCATCCAACCTTTCAACACACCAACCAATGCAAGTGGAGCAGTGCTGTGCTAACTGTTGTCACGTCACACCCTGAGGTCGAACACCAGAGGGAGCCTCTCACGAATTTTGAAACCTGCGCTTCTGTGTTTCTCCATGAACATAAAAGAGGCACACACACCACACTCGGCATGAAGTATCATTTCAGTGTGAGCATTTCGAGCCTTTATCTATTGTTATTCTTGATTATCCGTGTATGACCATTGCTTACTGCTTCTTTGTTTTTTTTAATCTAGTCTAGTGTTGAGTCTATATTTATCTGCTGTTTTTTGGTTTTCTGGTTTGGACTTTTTGCTACGTTTTCTGATTACGATTTTGCCTGTTGTGTTTGTTTCAATAAAATCTGCATATGGATTCTACTCCTTCTGCCTCCGGCGAGTCAATAGAATTGTGTATCTATGAGGACAGGTCTTAACAGGATTAGCAACATGCTGAAATGTTTTCTTCAACCTAAGCCACAATAAACCCGCTCTGAAGGCCTGAGATGGCTGGAAAGTCATCTTTTTCATGTGCTAGCATGACAGCAGTGTGCTAGCTGAAACTTGTGTTTATTTAAATAAATATTATATTGTTCTCCTTTCACCTTTAACCTTTCTAAATTTTGACAGCAAGTTAAACTCTATCTAGATGTAAGTTTCAAGCCCAGCATTTATTGAAATTTGGATCAACTCTACAATGGACTAGAATGAAACTAAAGGAAAACAATAATACAATCTGTAACTAGTCACATGACTAAAATATTTAAAAAAGACAAATGATAATATGCAGGTTACACGAATGCTGTTAATTGTACACACGTCTGCCTATTAAATAGATTTTAATACATTTCCAAAAACATTTATGATTTTGCATTCAAAAGGCTTTAGATAACATATGTATATAAATAAAAAAACATCTTATCTACTTCAGGCAAATAGAAAAAGAAATGTGGAGCTATTGCCCTTCAAACTCTTCATAAACAAAGATTGATGAAGATTACCCAAAAAAAGCATCCTATCTAAACGACATACATCAGCCATTTGCTCAGCTGCTCACTTTCTGGTTTATACATTATCTGCAGTTCCTCAAAGAGTCCACTAGATAGCAGCTGAACAAAAAATGAACTTAAATAATGTTAAACAGGGAACAGAACATGCCCTGCCTGATGTCAGACATCACTAAAAATAATTACGTCAGTCCTTTTTTGAAAGAAGCAAAATGACCTGTGAGATTGGTCTACAGAAGTTTTTGGCTTGAGAAGTCGTCTTAACCTCTACTTTCCTTACACGTCCATCATTGCTTGTAATAATCAATAATGCTTGTGAAGGTGTTCATGATTATGGCCATAGGCTAATCATTGCGAGAAAGCATGTCGTCTTTCAAGAGAACAATATCTTTGTCAGAACTCAGAGCCCCCTCCAAGTGGACATATCACCGGGTGGAGCTTTCATGATCTTACCCAATGAACTCAATAAACTATCCAAAAAAAGGAGATCTCAGTCAGCAGATGAGAAGAAGCAGGTTTCTTTATTTAGCCATGCAGTCAATCACATGCATTTCTGAAGAGAGCAGCTGGTCTGAAAACCCCAAGAAATTCCCTTCTACTTATACCTAGAGAGCCCCATGGCGGCTACTTCTTTAATTTACATATGTTGAGCAGTTTGCCCATTATTTTCATGCCCCTCCTTACTTAATTTACATACTTTCACCATTTCCCATTATTTTCTTATTTGTCCCGATACCGCCCCTAAATTGGGATCATCCTCCCCTTGATGATGTCACTTTTTCCCTCTCAAGTTCCCCTTATTTTTAGGCTAATTTGGAAAATTTTAAGAAAAATAGCTCTTGCATATAAGTGCCCACTTCCTTATCAACTTCATTTGACCATGACCTTTCAAGCTGCCCACACAGATCATCTTGACCTCACACGCTGTTTTCTTCAATGATGTGTAAGTACTCTGACCTTTTCTCTATGTCATTTTGACATTGACATTTCATTAAGTGATTGATCTAAGTCAGATGCACTTCTATTTTTAATGTAAGTAAATCTTACTATTATACTCTTTTACATGCTCCGCACTTCATTGCCACTAAACACCAATGCTGTTGATTACCATAGACCGGGTCACAATACCCTAACAGCCTGCTACTGCTGTGTCACAGTAACCTAACTTACTGCCCACACAGTCATTCACTGACATTCTCCCACCTTCTCCTGGCTTTGTGCCTTTGCCTTACAGTACTCCTTCTTCCCCTGTGTATTCACCTCCAGTTCCCCCCAATGATTACTCTCCCACTTCTCCCCAGAAACCTGAAGTCACTTTTTCTACTACTGACCCTCCGGTCCCACTGATCCCATTGGATAGGCTGACCGATCTGTAACTTCTAATGTCTTCCAGTCTCAGTGTGGTTATTACACTAGCACTCTAATATTAATGGTTATGCATGAATATTATAAATTTGCATTAATCAAAGCCAGCTACTAATCAATAGATAAGTAATTTTGATAGATAAACACTACTTTTTAGGCAGATTATTGCTAATTTAAAGCAAAGCATAAAAATTTTCTCCGTTATTGCTAATTTAAAGCAAAGCATAAAATTTTCTCTGACAGTATCCATGGACTTCCATCCATCACTTCCATATGTACTGCTCTAGTACTCATGCATGTAAAAAGGAGTTATAACAGTCCATGGCCCAATATGTCCAAACCTACATACAAGAAAGTGTAGACATGTCGAGGCACTCTGGTGGTAGATCTGCCATCCGCTGCTGTGCAAATATACCTTTTAGTTTTTGACAGGTAACACAGTGATACAAGATGGAGCTGATGAGCCTTTTGCCATTTACAATCCACAAGACTCTAGTCCTTATCACTCCTTCCATGAATTCATGATCTTGGTGTTTCACTTCTTGATGGTGGTGTTTCACCAACAGGGCTGAGACATGGTTGTTCTTAGGAATGATAATCGGATTCTTCTCATGCTGATCTAGAGGAGAATTTTTCATGTCTACCTACTCTTAGTAGGTCATTGTGAATCTGAGGATTCAGTTTCTTAAGTGCACTGCTTCTTGGAGTGTTCTTGTGTTCCGCTAAGGCACTGAATTCATCTCTGTATTTTTTTTCTGTACAGATTTGAGAATATCAGAATTGGCTGAGATATGCTCTTCAGGGGTTCTGGCTCTTCTACATAGGTGCCAGCCTTTGCATTCAATTGGGTGAGTATTTCAGTTAAACTTGAATGAACTATGTGCATAAGCAGTGGAATAGTTCTCAGAAGTGCTCTCCATGAAGAGAAACATTTAAAGCATTCTGCAGTATGGTGTCTTTCTTCTGTGAGAGTTGCAAAGCTTGTGACATGAGGCCGGATTTCTTCATCCATTTCTGGCATTACTATCTCAAATGTCTTTTGAGTCTCTTGACAAGTTGAGAGAGGTTTGTGCAGAAAGTCTTGACCAGTAAACCATTGTGTGTTAGCAAGCTGTGATTCAGAAACCGACCTGGTGGCAATATTGACTGAGTTCTAGTTTGTTGGTACAAAGTGCCACTGTTCTGGGATTGTACTTTGCCGGATTCGCTGCACTCTGTTGTGTACATACACAAAGACACATCTGGTCTCATTTAATATGTAGCGCAAAACTACTTTACTGTCACCATAAAACTGCATCAGGTTTGAAATCAATTACCTCAAGTATTTCCACAAGTCAAAGAATTCTGAACGAGCTAAGAAGCGATTACTTTGGTTGTCAAGTATTGCATACATGCTGACTGCATGTTCTGGTTGTCTTTCCTTATAAACTTTCACTAAGCAAGTTTTGAACAAGACTGAGCAGACTGGTTTGTGCCACATACCTCTGTGCACTGGGAATTTACAGCATCTGAGTCACAAAGTTTCTCTTCCTTTTCACATTTTTGTTCTGTTTCTCTTGTCCTACAGGTTTTGAGGCCTGGAGGCCATAGCTGTGGAGTGGTGCTCCAGTGGTTTTTTTCCCTGTTTTATGTATTGTTATTTAAAAACAAAAAAAGTCTGTGACCTATTGAACCACTGTTAATGTATTCACTGATCACTCTGGATAAGAGCATCTGCCAAATGCCAGAAATGTAAATGTGATGTAAAAAGTTTACACACCCCTGTTAAAATGCAGGTTTTTGGGATATAAAAATGCAACCAAGAAAAATCAGCTTTAATGTGAAATTACAACGTATAAAATGATCATTTATAAACTTTACAATATCCTGGTTGTGTAAGTATGTACAGCTTTATAATTGGGGGTGTGTCTGTGTTCAGAATAAACCAATCACATTCAATCTCATGTACAAAAGTAATTATCATCAGCTGCATCAATGAAATGATTCTGATTAACTCCAAATAAAGAAGCTTCTGTGGGATTTTCTTCAAATCTTCTTGTCTTCATCTGACCGACTAAAATAACAGAAGCAGCTTTGATTTACTGATATATTTAACTTTATAAACTCCTGACACAAATATGATATGAAACAGAGAGAGAGAGAGAGAGAGAGACAGAGACAGAGACAGAGAGAGGAAACAGCACATGGTTCAAACTGTGAAGGGATTTCAGTCAGAAGTTTTGGAGATCTGCAGGATGGACAAAATTATTCCTGAAAAGATGATACACCAGAAGCTGACCACATGGTATAAAATGTTAAAACCTTACTCCTGATTGTGAAACAGAAATGTTTTCAGGTCAGAATGTTAATGTGGGAAGGGATTTTGAGTTTAGTTTGGAGTGTTTATATCAGACAGTCTATATATATACAGTCTGTAAATCTACCCTTTCAGACATCCTTCTTATCTAGGGACAGTTTGATATTTTCTTATCAAGTTGTATTTATTATCATTAAACAGCGGGATCTGATCCTTCATCAGCACTCTCTGTAACGGACATCACAGACATTTCCAGAGAGTTCAGCATCCTGAGAGCCTGATGGACGATGCTGTTGGAAAGCCTCCTGGAATGAGCCTGGAGGCTCTAGTACCTTCTCCCTGAAGACAGGAGGCTGAAGTAGAGGTTTGACGAGTGTGAACCATCTGTAGCAATGCTGATGGCTCTGCTAGTGAGGGAGGTGTAGAAGATGTCCACAAGGGAGGGCAGAGAGACACCAATGATCTTGCTGGCTGCACATGATAGGAGGTGGGACTTGTGCTTTCCTCACTTTGTGACGTAAGTAGAGGCGTGACTGAGCTTTCTTGGCCAGCAGTGTGGTGTTCTTCATCCAGGAGAGGTCCTCAGAGATATGCACCCCTAGGAACCTGGTGCTGTTCACCCTCCAGTTAGTGGGGGGTGCGGTGGAGGTCCTCTTCTGAAGTCAATGACAATTTATTTGGTCTTCCCCACGTTGAGGAAGAGATTGTTGTCTTTACACCCCTGGACCAGTCAGCTCACCTCGTTCCTGTAGTCGGCCTCGTTGTTGTTGGTGATGAGGCCCACTACAGTCATGTCATCTGCATACTTGATGATGTGGTTGGTACTGTAACTGGGTACACAATCATGGGTCAACAGGGTGAAGATCAGCAGGCTGAGCATGCACCCATATGGTGACCCTGTGCTTAGTGTGATGGTCTTAGATGTTTTTCTGCCGACCCATACATTTTATGGTCTCTCTGATAAGACGTCCTGCACCCAGTTACAGAAAGGTGAGTTGAATCACAGGGGGGTGATCATGTTAAAGGCTGAGCTAAAATCCAGGAAAACCATTCGCACATAGTAGTCTTTGGAGTCCAGGTGTGTAAGGGCTGGATGGAGAGTGTCTGAGATGTTCCATGGGCAAGTTGGTTCTGTATGCAATCTGGAACTGGTCATGGGAGGGAGGAAGAATGGATTTGATCTGCTGCATGACCAGTCACTTGAAGCACTTCCTAATGATGGGGGTCAGTGCAACGGGCCTGCAGTCGTTGTGGCTGGATGGGTGCGGCTTCTTTAGGACTGGAATTATTGTGGCAGCCTTGAAACACTTGGGGACTATGGCTTGACTTAGCAAGATGTTAAAGATGTCAGTTAGTACATCCTTGAGTTCTTCAGCACAGTTCTTTAGAACCAGACCAGGTATGTTGTCTTGTCTGGCTGCCTTTTGTGGGTTAATCCTCAGGAGGTTCTTTTTCACACTGACTGGGGTCAGACACACAGCCTGCACCAGGTGGTGCCTGGAACACCATCCTGAAAATCGCCCATTGTTCCAGGAGATCCTGAACCACAAGTGGTTTACAGGAGAACTTCAGGACATGGACCAGGTGAGACAGGTGGAATAAACCAGAGCCAATGACACAGAGCTGGAAGTGTGTAAATAGTCTAGAGCTCAGCACACGTACTGAGTCACTACTGACTTCTGGAAAACAGATGAGTTTACTGATAGAATGATATAAAATACATGAAGAAAAAAAAAAGTCTCACATGATGAAATACTGCTTCTGTGTCTGCTTTAATGTCCTGCTGTGTCTCTCTTTTACACACACCTGAAAAGTCAGGGTCCGAAAACTAGTCAGTATCTGGTGTGACCACCATTTGCCTCATGCAGTGCAGCACATCTCCTTCGCAGAGAGTTGATCAGGTTGTTGATTGTGGCCTGTGGAATGTTGGTCCACTCCTCTTCAATGGCTGTGCAAAGTTGCTGGATATTGGCAGGAACTGGAACACGCTGTCGTATACGCCGATCCAGAGCATCCCAAACATGCTCAATGGGTGACATGTCCGGTGAGTATGCTGGCCATGCAAGAACTGGGATGTTTTCAGCTTCCAGGAATTGTGTACAGATCCTTGCAACATGGGGCCGTGCATTATCATGCTGCAACATGAGGTGATGGTCGTGGATGAATGGCACAACAATGGGCCTCAGGATCTCATCACGGTATCTCTGTGCATTCAAAATGCCATGAATAAAATGCACCTGTGTTCGTGGTCCATAACATACGCCTGCCTATACCATAACCCCACCATCACCATGGGCCACTCGATCCACAACGTTGACATCAGCAAACTGCTCACCCACACGACGCCATACACACTGTCTTCCATTGTTCCTGTCCCCAAGAAACCCCAGCCCGCCTGCCTGAATGACTACCGCCCAGTGGCCCTGACCTCAGTGGTGATGAAGTGCTTGGAAAGACTCATCAGAGACTTCATCACTTCTTCTCTACCTGACACCTTGGACCCACTACAGTTTGCGTACTGTCCCAACCGGTCTACTAAGGACGCCATCTCACACCTCCATCCTGTAGCCCTGAGCCATCTGGACAGCAGAAGGGGGAATTATGTCAAAATGCTGTTTGTTGACTACAGTTCAGCGTTTAACACCATAATTCCCTCCATACTCACCACTAAGTTGGAGATCCTGGGATTCAGCCCATCCCTGTGTCGATGGATCTCCAACTTCCTGCGAGACAGACCTCAGGCAGTACAGGTGGGCAACCATGTCTCATCCTCACTCACCCTCAGCACTGGAGCCCCCCAGGGTTGTGTTCTGAGCCCCCTGCTGTACTCACTGTACACTTTTGACTGTGTGGCCACTTCCAGCTCCACCAACATCGTGAAGTTTGCGGACGATACTGTGGTGGTGGGCCTGATCTCCAATAACGATGAGACAGCCTACCTAGAGGAGATTAAAAACCTGGAGACATGGTGCCAGGTCAACAATCTCCTCCTGAACGTCAGCAAGACTAAGGAGCTGATAGTGGACTTCAGCACAAAGCAGGAGAGGAATTACCAGCCCCTGACTATCGACAGGACGCCGGTGGAGAGAGTGGACAGTTTCCGGTACTTGGACCTGACATGGACCGTGACAGGACCTGACATGGTCCTGCCACGTTAACACCTTGGTGAAGAAGGCCCGGCAGCGTCTTTATCATCTCAGATGCCTGAAGGAGTTTAAACTGCCCTCAAAGGTGCTAAAGACATTCTACACCTGCACCACTGAGAGCATCCTGATGGGAAGTATCACAGCCTGGTCTGGGAACAGCACCAAACAGGACAGGCAAGTTCTCCAGAGGGTGGTGCAATCAGCCGAGTGTACCATCCGCACCGAGCATCCTGACCTGGATACCATATACAGCAAGTGGTGCTGGACCAGGGCCAGGAAGATAATGAAGGACCTCAGCCATCCCAACAATGGACTCTTCTCTCTGTTGCGGTCAGGGAAACGTTTTCGTTCCTTGAAGGCGAACACAGAGAGAATGAGGAGGAGCTTCTTCCCGCAGGCCATTAGGGCCCTCAACCAGTACACCTAGAGTCTGGACTTTCTGGACATACTCCCACATGACATAACATTCTACCTCAGCTGATTGTTGCACATGCAATAATTGCACTACTTTGTACTCTGCACTATTCTGTACACACAATACACTCTCACTGTACATCTTTCCTGTACATCTTTGTGTGCACACTGCACCGTCACTTTACTCCCTGTTAAATTGGACATTTATACTTGCCTATCGACATCTACATATATATTTATATACTTATCTACATATGCACACTGTACATACTGTATTCTTTTGCGACACCATATCAAAGTTAACCATTGTACTGTATTATATTAGTGTATTATATTTTTGTTTTATATTTGTTTTTTATATTTAGTTTTTATAAAGCAGTTTTATATTTGTATACATATATATTATACTACAATTTTTTTGTTAATATTTTTATTATATTATTTTTATTTTATTTTATTTTTCATATTTGTATTCACTGCTATTGATACTACATATATATTTATATTATGTACATATCTATCTATCTATCTATCTATCTATCTATCTATCTATCTATCTATCTATATATATATATATATATATATATATATATATATACATAGACATATATTTGCATATGCATATCTGATCTGACACTGACTTTCCACACTGTCCACACTTTAAATTTTAAATTTTTCTTTTTTTTTTACTCTTTCTTTTTGTGTAAGATAGTGGTAAAAAGCATTTCACTACATGTCGTACTGTGTATGATTTCATATGTGACCAATAAAATGTGAATTTGAATTTGAATTTGATTTGTCCCCCGAACCAAACAAAAATGTTTTAACAGTCAGAAAATTTGCTTTAGTAACATGATTAACATAAAACTAGATAATAATGAGTGCACAGCTAGCACCTTGATCTGAAGCTAGGACTTTTAAATATAAGATCTCTGTCAACTAAAGCACTTATTATTAATGAACTGATTACTGATCAGGAGTTCAGTGTTCTGTGTTTAACAGAAACATGGATTAAACAAAATGATTACATAGCATTAAATGAAGCTTGTCCACCTGGTTTTAGCTATATACATCAACCGTATCTAACAGGCAGGGGAGGAGCAATTTCAGAGAGATTTACCAATAGTCTCCCCAGAATTATCACACATGATTGGTTCGCTGTCTGACCCCACAGAACTTGACCAAGCGACTGATTACCTGGAGTCAATGTTTCGCAACACCCTAGACACTGTAGCTCCACTTAAAAGGAAAATAATTAAAGAGAAGAAACTAGCACCCTGGTACAACAACCACACACGAGCTTTAAAACAATCAGCTAGGAAACTAGAGCGTAAATGGCGTCAAACTAAATTAGCAGTATTTCAGTTAGCGTGGAAGGAAAGAGATACAAAAATTTGTATTTGCCTTCTGAGATACAAAAATTCTCTTAGAGCTGCTAGATCAGCGTATCTCTCTGCCCTAACTGAAGATAACAAAAACAATCCTAAATTTTTATTTAGTACTGTAACAAAACTAACTAGGAGTAAAACCACTGTAGAAAAGTGCACACCATCTATATTTAGCAGCAATGACTTCATGAATTTTTTCAAAGAAAAAAATTCACAATATCAGGCAAAAAATTCAGACAATTAATTTAAAACCAAATTATTTGGTAGATAATTCTTAAGATAATATTTTTCTGATCAGAGCTTAGAGTGCTTCACTCCACTTCCAGAGCCTGATCTAATTTCACTAATTTCATTTTCAAACCCTGCATCCTAGATCCTTTACCCAGGTCTTTCCTTAAACAGATATTACCAGTAGCTACCAAACCCCTTCTAAAAATCATAAATTCTTCCCTAAGCACTGGCTATGTCCCTAAATCTTTTAAGCTAGCAGTTATCAAACCCTTGATTAAAAAACCGGACCTCGACCCCTGTCAGCTGTCTACCTATAGACCAATATCAAACCTGCCCTTCATCTCCAAGATCCTAGAAAAGGCTGTAGCACAGCAGTTATGTTCAGACCTGCATAGAAATAACATTTATGAAATGTATCAGTCAGGATTTAGGCCTCATCATAGCACAGAGACAGCACTGGTTAAAGTGGTAAATGACCTGTTACTGGCTTCTGATCAGGGTTGTGACGTCGCTCGATCCCATGTTTGGGGGGCATACCCCTTTTTATCGGACCCCGTAGGGAGCGTGGGACATTGCCCCACGATGCAGGTTTCCATGGAGGGGGTCGCTCGGCACCATGGGTGGAAGACGCTTCCTTTCTGTATCTGCCAGGACCAGATGTTAACTTACCACTGGGACTGGGGGCATCCCCATAGACTGCATTCAGGAATTACATCTAGCCTTGCGTCGAACCCAGGACCTTCTTGCTGTGAGGCAACAGTGCTAACCACTAAGCCACCCTGCTGCCCTTAGTCAAGTTCATGTTTAGTTAAGACTTGATTTTGTTTTGGCCAACCATGCTATGTCGCGAGTTAAGTTTTGTCATTCCCATGTCTTGTGTTCGTGTTTAAATAAAAGCAGCGCTTTGCTGTATCCTGCGTATGGGTCTGTCTGTCTAGAAAATAATAGAGATGAATGAACTTTAACAAGGGCTGAAAATATATATAAATATAACATTATTACAAATGACTTTCCAGTGCATCAGTCAGTGAATATTAGTAAACTTGGTTTCTTAAACATTCTCAGAACTAGACACTGAGATTAGAAGACTGAGGAAAGGATCTGCTGAAGTGTCGTTTTCAGTAAAGCTGCACTATTTAAAGCTTTAATCACTGTGTACAAAAGCGACACCTGCTGGTGAGGACGATGTCCTGCATGCATCTTTTCAATAAATGATGCACCATAAATAAACCACTGATTTACAGCATGAACAGCTAAAAGAATAATAATGATTAACTATTTGTGTATAAAAATAAATTATTCATCCAATTTAGTAACAGCATTGTTTTTGACTGTTTTAAATACAATGTGACTCGCTCATTAGTTACATTCATGCGAAATATAAATAGCAGAGCAGTTTCAGTATGAAAGGTTTGTTCCAGGACACTGCAGGACAGGATGGTCATGAGGAATCTGATAAACATTGTGATACACTCAGGATTCTAATGCTTCTTGTGTGAGAGACTGGAGAGGTAGGTGTTACACTCTGGACTGTTTTAGTGTGACACACTGCTAACTATCCTTTGGATTTGTGTGTGTGTGTGTGTAAAAAAAGTTTTTTATGATGTAGATATTCATAAACAACAGTTATATACAGTTGATATAAAATATTTACACATCCCTGTTAAAATGCAGGTTTTTGTGAAAAATGCAACCAAGATAAATCGTCATAATTTTTCAAGCTTTATTGTGAAATTTTAAAGTATAAAAATGATCAATGATAATCATCAATGTATGCCACCGGAAAGACAGCATGTCCCTCAGTATGTAATTTATTAAAGTTACATCGAGGTGGAACTAGAGAGCCCTTATGGCATGATGCAGTACTCGTAGTGACTGCTAGAGGTGCTGAAAGCGGTCTTCCACTCATCACCCTTACAGATTCCTATCAGGTTACAAGCACTGCAGTTTTCAGAACATTTTAAAAAATGATTTTAAAGAAGTCAGTAAAGGAGTAAAGTGTTAAATTGTGACAATTTGGAATTCATTAAGCAGGCTGAAAGTTCTGCTGGAGGAGTCAGTAGGCAAAAAAGAACAGAAAATTAAGACCCATTCTGTATTTCATGAAATGAATCCTAATAAGTGTACCAGTTATATGGTTATACTGAAGGGAGATTAGTTACCAGAGGAGTGTTCATAACCTGTTTGTGTTTGTGCTCCTCCTCCCTCTCTCTTTCTCTCTCTCTCTCTCTCTCTCTCTCTCTCTCTCACACACACACACACACACACACACACACACACAAAACCAGGAAGTTTGATCGAAAACAAAATCAGAAAACTGATCTCTCTTTCTCCGTGTGTGACTTAAAAAAAATGGCTGAGGCCAGTATTTCAGTAGATCAGGATCAGTTCATCTGTCCAGTGTGTCTGGATCTCCTGAAGGATCCGGTGACTATCCCCTGTGGTCACAGTTTCTGTAAGGTGTGTATTAATGGCTGCTGGGATCAGGAGGATCAGAAGGGCGTCTACAGCTGTCCTCAGTGCAGAGACACTTTCACTCCAAGGCCTGTTCTACGCAGAAACAACATGCTGGCTGAAGTGGTGGAGAAACTGAAGAAGACTGAAGTCCAAGCTGCTTCTCCTGCTCACTGTTACACTGGACCTGGAGATGTGGAGTGTGATTTCTGCACCGGGAGAAAACTCAAAGCCGTCAAGTCCTGTCTGATCTGTGTGGCTTCGCTTTGTGAAACTCATCTGAAACCTCACTATGAAGTTCCTGCTTTGAAAAAACACACATTAACTGAAGCCTCTAGAAATCTACAAGAGAAGATCTGCTCTGAACATGATGAAGTGTTGAAGATCTACTGTCGTACTGACCAAAGGTGTATTTGCTCTTTGTGTATGTTGGATGAACATAAAGGCCATGACGCTGTATTAGTTGCAGCAGGAAGAGCTGAGAAACAGGTGAGAACTCATCCCAATGATATTTCTCATTTAGATTTAGCAGCTTTGGTCAGTTACAAGATTGAACTTGTGATTGAAGAGTTAAGTAAAGTAAATGTATTAAGTAAACGTATCTTTAATCATAATCAGATTGCCAACAGCCATTTTACAACAGTGAAACTACGTGAAATGAAACACAACTAGTCCAAACAAGACAGGAAACAGGAGGGAACTTTAACTCTTTACCTGTCTGATATAAAAAGTCTACAGACCCCTGTTAAAATGGTAGGTTTCTGTGATGTTAAAAAAATTAAATTAAGACAAATCCTGACAGAAACTTTTCCACATATATTGTGAAATTGCCAGCTGTGTTGTTATTCTTTTGACTACTCCCTGTTTTTGGGGTCACCACAGTGGATCACTTGGTCCACATGTTTGGATTTGGTACAGGTTTTATGCCGCAACCCTCCCATTTAATACAGGCTTAGGACTGGCACAGAGAGTTAGCTCTTCAGTGGCTGTGTTAGTACCCTGCCCAGGAATCGAACCCGGGCCGTGGCAATAGGAGCTAGGGATCCTGCCGCTGGACCACCAGGAGGCAAATTGCAAGCTATATATTAAAGTAAATAACAATAAGAATAATTTTAGGGTGAAAAGGATAATAAGAAAAATGTACAATAAACTGGTGCATAAGTGTGCACACCAGTGGTAATGGTTATTAGCAAGCTAGGGGTAAAAATTATTTCAGGGGTGCAAACAAACTTAAAATCAAACTGTTAGTAATGCAGGACTATAAATAGCCATTTATCAGGTGATTATGTATCATTACTGCTAAGATAAAATATTGAAAATGTTACTGTCAAAGTCAACTGTTAAAGCATGCAATAAATCTACTATGAATCAGCCCCACACACACACACACATATAAAAACGAAATACAGTCTTAATATTTTTATTTCAAATAAATAATATGGATAACAGTGGAATAGAACAACTAAATGAATTTATTTAATAAATTATTAAAAAAATATAATTATTGTTAATGTGTTAAAGTGGCAAACTTCAAGGGGGCGGTGCCCCAAGTGCCCCCTATTGTGCACACCCCTAAACTTGGCACATCTTGACTAATCAATATTTTGCAGTTCTTCCCTCCAAAAGCATGTTATCTCTGGACCTTTCCAAAACTTTGATCTTGTTTTGCTGAAGACATTCCTGGGTCATTGTCATGCTGGAAGGTGAAATTCCTCTTCATCTTAAGTGTTTTAGCAGAAGCCTTAAGGTTTTGTACCACAACTGACTGGTATCTGGAGCTATTCATTATTCCCTCCATCCTGATTAAAGCCCCAGTTCCAAATGAAGAAAAGCAGCCTGAAAGCATGATGCTGCCACCTCCATGCTTCACTGTGGGGATGGTGTTCTTTTAATGATCTGCTGTGGTTTTATGGCCAAAACCTTCAACTTTGGTTTCATCAGACCACAAAATATTATTCCACATGGTTTTGGGAGATTGAATGGATATTTTATTTTGGCAAACTTTAGCCAGACTTGTCAGCCTCCATGTCCAGATTTCTCCTGGTCTGAAAAACAAAAAGAGTAATTTTAGGGGGGAAATGATTAAAATAAAATAAAAAGTTACAATAAACTGGTTGCTGTTGTTGTCTTTACAGTCTTCCATGGTATATTCAATGTCCTTCATGTTTTTTGTAACTAATTGATATTTTTCTACAATGAGATCCCGTACTGCTTTGTAAGCTTTTTGTGGCTTTTCCAGTCAGATGTTACCAAAAAGATCTCAGAAAAATCCTACAGGAACAGCTGTACATTATTTGTGTTTAATCAGTGACTTTAATTAATAGAATGTTTATACTAATTAGTATTTAACATGAGTTTGAATGGGATTGGTTGATTCTGAACACTGACACATTCCTAATTATAAAATGGAGTCCACAGTTATGCAACCATTTTTTTTCTCCTAAAATAAATCTAATTCCATTTTAATATATTAATTGTAATTTCTCATAAAATGTAAAAAAGACTCTGACAGGATATATCTTAGTTTGATTTTTTTACACAAGAAAAACCGGCCATTTTAACAGGGGTGTAGACTTTTTATATCCACTGTATAACCTTATGGATATAACTGATGTGTCCTCAGAGTGAGTTAAAGGAGGAGCAGATGAAATTCCAGCAGAGAATCCAGGAGAAGCAGAAGAAGGTGCAGGAGCTGAAACAGACTGTGAACACTATAAAGGTGAGCAGTGAGCAGAGACAGAGCTGCTCCTAGAAACACACACAACATGGACAACCAGTCATTTAGAGTCCCAGTAAGAGAGGGAATGATAGATGAGATTTAAATCTTCTGTGTGTGTGTGCGTGTCTGTGTGTGTGTGTGTGCGTGTCTGTGTGTGTGTGTGTGTGTGTCTGTGTCTGTGTGTGTGTGTGTGTGTGTATGTGTCTGTGTGTGTGTGTGTGTGTGTGTGTGTGTGTCCTAACAGCTCAGTGCACAGACAGCAGTAGATGACAGTGAGAGGATCTTTACTGAGATGATCAGCTCCATGGAGAAAAAGCGCTCGGAGGTGATGGAGCTGATCAGAGCTCAGGAGAAGGCTGAACTGAGTCCAGCTGAACGACTCCTGGAGCAACTGGAGCAGGAGATTGCTGATCTTCAGAGGAGAGTCACTGAGCTGGACCAGCTTTCACACACACATGATCACATCCATTTCCTCCAGGTAACACTCACTGTCTGATCTACAGAGCCAGCTGTTCCTCACACACTCTCTAAAACACCTCTCATTAAAGCAGCAATAAATGTCCCTGTCTGACATCACAAGTGTGTCTTTCATTTCATTTCTTCTCTGTAGGCTTTAGCTTCTGGATGTCGATCTCCTCCATTTAAAAGTCCAAATTTTGACACATCCAGCATCACTGTCCCTCAACATCTGTCATTTGATGGAGTGAGGAATTCTCTCTCAGATCTGAAGAAGAGACTGGAGGAATTCTGTGAGGAGGAATTCAACAAAATCCCTCCACATGGTAAGAGGAGCTGCTCCTGCTGGAGAAACACAATGATGGACGTCTTTACTCGCTCTGTGAAGTGTTATTTCTTAGCCATGCTCCTGCTTACTTTTCTGCAGCCAGTTTGCTCACCTGACACTTTGAAGTAAAATACTGATTTCAAATGAATAAACTGACTGTATCACTTTCAACTGTTTCCATCTTTTACACAACCTGATGATGCTTTTTGTCTTCATTTCCATTTTTCTCTCCACAGCTGCAGCAGTTCAGATCATTTCACCACCAGAGCCACAGAGCAGAGAAGAGTTTCTGAAATGTACGTCTAACACACACACACACACACACAGACACACACACACACAGACACACACACAAACACCCACAAACCAGTAGAAGTCTAAATCACACACACACACACACACAAAGCAGAATTGTAAATTACACACACACACACACACTCTTCACATGAATATAGAGTATTCTGTGAATTAAACCCAACATGTTCACATTGTTCAGTTTGTTTTTCTCTTTTATTTTAGATTTCTGTTATCTGACTCTGGATCCCAACACGACACATCCTAACCTCATTCTGTCTGAGAAGAACAGAGTGCTGAGATACAGTGAGAGAAAGCAGCAGTACTCTGATCATCCAGAGAGATTTGACTCCTGGCCTCAGGTGTTGTGTAAGGAGAGTGTGTGTGGACGCTGTTACTGGGAGGTGGAGTGGAGCGGTGGAGTGTTCATATCAGTCTCATATAAAGACATCAGCAGGAAAGGACCAGGCTTTGATTGTGGGTTTGGACGCAATGATCAGTCCTGGAGTCTGGAGTGTTCTTCTTCTTTTCTCTCTTTCTATCACAACAACATTAAGACTGATCTCGGAGTTCCATCATCCTCCAGAATAGGAGTTTATGTGGATCACAGTGCAGGAACTCTGTCCTTCTACAGCGTCTCTGACACCATGAAGCTCCTCCACAGAGTCCACACCACATTCACTCAGCCTCTATATGCTGGGTTCGGGTTTTGGCTTGGTTTACGATCAGAAGTGAGGTTGTGTGATCCAGAATAAGATGTATCTGGTGTTTTATGGTCAGTAACAAGTAGAAATTGTATCACAAATGATCTTATAGAAAAGTGTTTCATTTCAACAAGATTCCACATTATAGAGAGATCGTTCCTGAGCACCAAAGCACTAAAATGTAAATCTAAAACACACACACAGAATATTCATTCTTTGTAATGTGGTAATCATTTTATTATCCACAGACACTTACAGAAGTGAGGTTTATAGGTTTTTAACAATTAAGAACCTTATTTTAATGAAACATTTATAAAATTTACAATAGCCTGGTTGTGTAAGTATGTACAGCTTTATAATTGGGGGTGTGTCTGTGTTCAGAATAAACCAATCACATGTGGGGTGAGCTGTAAATTTATAGAGTTCAGGAGTAGGTGGGAGAGGGGGGAGATAATGGGCAGAGTTCAGCATCCCGACATCCTGATGGATGAAGCTGTTGGAAAGTCTTGTAGAACGAGCCTGGAGGCTCCAGTACTTTCTCCCTAAAGGCAGGAGGATGAAGTGGAGGTTTGATAAGTGTGAACCATCTGTAGCGATGCTGATTGCTCTGCTAGTGAGGCAGGCATGGAAAATGTCCACAAGGGATGTCAGAGAGACGCCGATGATCTTGCTGGCTGCATTCACTGTGTTGCAGAGTCTTTCGACAGGAGGCAGTGCAGCCACCATACCACACAGTGATGCAGCTGTTGAGAATGCTCTCAATGGTGCCCTGGTAGAAGGAGCACATGACAGGAGGTGGGACTCGAGCTTTCCTCAGTTTGGAAAGGAAGTAGCAGAAAAGGAAGTAGAGGCATGACTGAGCTTTCTTGGCCAGTGATGTGTTTTTTGTCTTACAGGAGAGGTCCTCAGAGATATGCACCCCTAGGAACTTGGTGCTGTTTTCCCTCTCCACTGCCACACCATTGTGAAGGTCCTCTTCTGAAGTTGATGACAATTTCTTTGGTCTTTCCCACGTTGAGGAAGAGATTGTTGTCGTTACACCACTGGACCAGTCGGCTCACCTCGCTCCTGTAGTTGGCCTCGTTGTTGTTGGTGATGAGGCCCACTACAGCCGTGTCATCTGCAAACTTGACGATGTGGTTGGTACTGTAACTGGGTACACAATCATGGGTCAACAGGGTAAACAGCAGTGGGCTGAGCATGCACCCTTATGGTAACCCTGTGCCAACCCTTACATTTTGTGGTGTCTCTGATAAGAAGACCAGCACCCAGTTACAGAAAGGGGAGTTGAGTCTCAGGTGTCTTAGTTTGTTTATTTGCTGCTGGGGGATGATCATGTTAATGTCTGAGCTAAAATCCAACAAAACCATTCGCACATACGAGTCTTTGGAGTCCAGGTGTGTAAGGGCTGGATGGAGAGTGGCTGAGATGGCATCTTCTGTGGACCTGTTGGTTTTATATGCAAACTGGAATGGGCTGTGTGAGGGAGGAAGAATGGATTTTATGTGCTGCATGACCAGTCACTCAAAGTATATGTATATATGTCTACATATATATGTTACAATCATATATGTTATTAGTTACCCGGTTTCTCTACAGTTTCTCAAAGTTGTACATCAATTCATTTCACATTTTTATTGCACATCTTTTTGTACTCATGGTTTTTGCACTTGTCTTTGCTCCGTTTGCACCTAGTTGCACACTTTGCCCTTCATGTGGCTAGGACAAACTTCTGTCTTAGCTCTATGTTGTTGTTTTTTTGTGTTTAAACTTTATATTGTATGTTTATGTAGCACCAGGGTCCTGGAGAAACATTTCACTATGTACTGCGTCAACTATATGTGGTTGAAATGACAATAAAGTCTTCTTGAATCTTGAATATTGTTTGTGTATGCTATGTCCAGTGTATTAAAGGGAAGTCTCATCTTTTCTGTTTCCTGTGGAATGTGTGAAGGAAACATGGTACTGAGGAGAAACACTTCTGTCTGTTTGTCTGTCTCAGGGTTTCAAGGTGCTTTATGCCTTCGAGCAATTCGAGCTTGGACATTCTGCTCAGTCACTGCAGTACAGCAAGACCATAAATGCAGAAGTCTTCTGATGTCCTTTACATGCTGATTCCAACTTGATAAGCATGCTCAGGACGGTAAATAAAACCAGGCTTATTTGTGAAATTTGTGCAGCTTTTAGGAGTAAAGTCTTCATCAGCAATTTCCTTTCCCTGTGTGTGCTGCAGCTTACCGATACCCTGTGCATGGAGATGACATGATGAACTGGAGTGGCTGAAAAAACTTCGGCAGCTGGGTGAGTCTCGGGATTTTGCTCTGCTCAAGTTCCACCTTTCACAACACAGTAGGTTACAGTCCACACAGACTCCCCATTGGTGGTTAACATTGGTGGTCACTGTTGGTGGACTATAACATAAGCTCAGCTTTCAGCACATCCTCTTCACACACAGGCGTGCTGTGATGTCATTGCTCTCAAACACACGCCTCATTCACAGAAGACACCATGAGGCCTTTTTCACGTATTTCTACTGAACTGAACTACTGTGTGTGTGTGTGTGTGTGTGTGTAACAGGTGAATTTGATTCATGTTACACGACGAAAGAGCTGCTAAGGGAAGGTGGATATGGCGCCTTCTATGCTGGAGTCCATTAAGAAAATGGAAAACAGGTAGATTGTGTGTGTGTGTGTGTGTAACAGGTGAATTTGATTCATGTTACACTATGAAAGAGCTGCTAGGGGAAGATGGATATGGCGCCTTCTATGCTGGAGTCCATAAAGAAAATGGAAAACTGGTAGATTGTGTGTGTTTGTGTGTGTGTGTGTGTAGCTACCCTCTGGAGGTGGTTTTATTGGTAATAATGTCCAAGCCTTGGTTTAAAACGTCCAAGCTCTTCATCCTGGTGATGGGGCGACCTGACCCCAGCAAGGACCATTATAATTTCTGTAAACTGTCCTACGATCAACTATCTGAAGACATGTTTCAGACCATCATGGAGCAGGTGGTTCAGGCTGCTCATCACTGCTGCGATCATGGAGTTCCTTACGGTGACATCAAGCCTGAGAACATTCTCATCAATCAGCAGACTCTGTTGATGGTTATTGGGGGTGCTGTGGATGTCCACTTCTGAAGTCAATGACAATTTCTTTGGTCTTCCTAATGGTTAGTAAGAAATTGTTGTTGTTACACCACTGGACCAGTCAGTTTACCTCACTCCTGTAGTTGTTGGTGGTGATTAGGCCCAACACAGTCATGTCATCTGCAAATGTGAAGGTGAGGCTGATACTGTAACTGGGAACACAAACATGGGTCAACAGGGTGAAGAGCAGCAGGCTGAGTATGCACCATTGTGGTGACCCTTTGCTTAGTGTGACAGTCTTAGACGTTTTTTCGCTCAACCATACATTTTGTGGTCTCTCTGATAAGAAGTCCACCATCATGGAGCAGGTGGTTCAGGCTGCTCATCACTGAGGTGATCATGGAGTACTTAACTGTGACATCAAACCTGAGAACATTCTCATCAATCAGCAGACTCTGGTGGTGAAGCTGATCGACTTTGGCTAAGGCAACCTTTTTACAGACAAGGTCAACACCCAACACAGAGGTCAGTTCACGGCAGATACAGAGACCTTCCGGTTCAGGATCTGCTGGAGAACAGTTTTCTGTGATGCGTTCTGCTATTTCTTGTTTTTCTCATTTAGGCTCTCCGTGTTACAATCCTCCTGAGTGGATTCTCTACCAGGAGTATTTTGGAGTTTGTGCTACAGTCTGGAGTCTGGGGGTACTCCTGTATGACCTGGTCTGTGGGCGCCTGCCCTTTAATACTAGAGAGAAGATTGTCCAGGGGACGCTGAAATTCCCTGGTCATCTATCTGATGGTGACATGAGCATGCTTGTTTCCTGGATTTCCTCTTGTTGATGACCTCTGGAAATCTGTCTCATAGCTCTGCTCACACAGATTGCTGCATGCTGATCACATGGTGCCTGGAACACCACCCTGAAAAGCGACCAACATTCCAGGAGATCCTGAACAACAAGTGGTTTACAGGGGAGCTTCAGGACATGGAACAGGTGAGAGGTGGAATACAACAGAACCAATGACACAGATCTGGAAGTGTGTAAATAGTCTAGAGCTCAGCACATGTACTGAATCACTACTGACTTCTGGAAAGCAGATGAGTTTACTGATAGAATGATATAAAATACATAAAGAACAAATAGTTTTGATAAAATAGTTTGGTATAATTACAGGTGAAAAATAAAAGAAAAATAGTTTCTCCTTTTAACAAAAACACCATAAGGGCAAGAACCCTTCTGTAAACCTGCTAATAAAATCATTACATGGATATTTTCTGTGCATTATTTTAAAATGACTTTATTGGGAATGGCATATTTATTCATATCTGACCATGGATTCTAAAAAAAAATAAGTGAAAGATAATCGTGTCTCTACATCATCATCTCCTTGGGAAGAACACTTTTTTCTTTGGTTATATTTCTCTAATATAAAAGTTATTGAATCTTTTTATCCCTGATAGAAATACCCCTAACAGGAAAACCTGGAAGAGGAGCAGTTACAGGCTAATTAATCTTTTCATTTTTAATAAGGTAAAGTACTTTTTTGGAAAGTTTTACATATTCACTTGAAGATACATTTAGTCCAGAATAATTAACAAATCATGCCCCTCCCTGAACCCCCACCTTATCGGGGTGGGGGGTTTGAGTACCCAAATGAGCCTAGGAGCCATGTTGTTGGGGGCCAAGTGCTCCTGGTAGGGTCTCCCAAAGCAAACGGGTCCTAGGCGGGTGCTATGTGATTTGGGTAGCAGTCATGAGCGGGGGCCCCAATACCCCAAACCCTGGTTGAAGTATCTCGCTCTTGGGACATGGAATGTCACCTCACTGGGGGGGAAGGAGCCTGAGCTGGTGGGGGAGGCTGAACGGTACCGGCTAGAGATAATCGGGCTTGCCTCCACGCACAGCCTTGGAACCCAACTCCTTGAGAGAGGTTGGACCCTCTAATACTCTGGAGTGCCTCATGGTGAGAGGTGGCAGGCTGGGGTGGGCTTGCTTATAGCCCCCCAGCATAGTCGCCATGTGTTGGAGTTTTCCCCAGGTAAACGAGAGGGTGGTTTCCCGGTGCCTTCAGGTTGGGGATAGGTGTTTCACTGATGTTTCGGCATATGGGCCAAACAGCAGTGTGGAGTACCAAACCTTCTTGGAGACCCTGTGAGGGGTGCTGGAAGGTGCCCCAACTGGGGACTCCATAGTTGTACAGGGGGACTTCAATGTCCATGTGGGCAACAATAGTGTTACCTGGGGGTGCATCATTGGGAGGAACCCCCCCGATCTGAACTTGAGTGGTGTTCTGTTATTGGACTTCTGTGCTAGCCACAGTTTGTCCATAACACACACCATGTTCAAGCATAAGGGTGCCCATCAGTACACGTGGTACCAGGACACCCTAGGCCGGAGGTCAATGACCTTGTGGTCCATGTGGTCATGTCATCTGACCTTCGGCCATATGTCTTGGACACTGAGGTGAAGAGAGGGGCTGAACTGTCAACTGATCACCACCTGGTGGTGAGTTGGATCCGCTTGCGGAGAAGGATGCTGAACAGACTTGGCAGACCCAAACATATTGTGGGGGTCTGTTGGGAATGTCTTTTGGAACCCTCTGTTAGGGAGGTCTTCAACTCCCAACTCCGGAAGAGTTTCAACAAGATTCCGTGGGAGGTTGGGAACATTGAGTCTTTGTGGACCATGTCCTCCTCCTCTATTGTTGATGCAGCTATCCAGAGCTGTGGCTGTAAGGTCTCTGGTGCCTGTCGTGGCGGCAATCCCCGAACCCAGTGGTGGACACTGGAAGTAAGGGATGCAGTCAAACTGAAGAAAGAGTCCTAGCAAGCCAGCTGATGTGTACCGGCAGGCCAAGCAAGCTGCAGCCCGGGTGGTTGGGGAAGCAAAAACACGGTGCTGGGAGGAGTTCAGTGAGGCCAGTCGGTCACGGGGAAATTCTGGCAGACCGTCTGGCACCTCAGAAGGAGTAAGCAGCTCTCTGCCAACACTCTTTACAGCGGAGGTGGTGAGTTGCTCACCTTGACTGGGGATATTGTCGGACAATGGAAGGAATACTTCGAGGATCTCCTCAATCCCACTGACACGACTTCCGTAGAGGAAGCAAAGGCTGAGGACTCAGAGGTTCATGAGGAACAGTGCAGTTTTTGTCCTAGTCATGGAACACTGGACCAGCTCTTTACCCTCCACAGAGTGCTTGAGGGTTCATGGGAGTTTGCCCAACCAGTCCACATGTGTTTTGTGGACTTGGAGAAGGCATTCGACCATGTCCCTCGTGGCATTCTGTGGGAGGTGCTCTGGGAGTATGGGGTCCGTGGCCCTCTGTTGGGGGCTGTTTGGTCTCTGTATGACCGGAGCAGGAGCTTGGTTCACACTGCTGGCTGTAAGTCAGACCTGTTCCCAGTGCACGTTGGACTCCAGCAGGGCTGTCCATGGTTCTCGACCAGAAAAAGTTATTTTGTCCCCTTCAGGTTGGAGGGCTGATCCTCCCTCAAGTGGAGGAGTTTAAGTATCTTGGGGTTTTGTTTACGAGTGAGGGAAAGATGGAGCGTGAGATTGACAGAATAAGGTCTATGTACCGGTCTGTTGTGGTAAAGAAGGAGCTGAAACGAAAGGTGAAGCTCTCGATTTACCAAGATTCAAGAAGCTTTATTGACATTTCAACCACATATAGCTGACACAGTACATAGTGAAATGAAACAACATTTCTCCAGGATCTGTTGCTACATAAACATACAACATAAAGTTCAAACACAAAAAAACACCACCACAGAGCTAGGACAGAGGTTTGTCCAAGCCACATAAAGTGCACAGTGTGAAGCTAGATGCAAACAGAGCAAAGACAAGACAGTGCAAAAAAAATAAGTATAAAAAAGACAACACAAAAACACAGGACACTTAGCACTGGAAAAAGAAAATATGTAAAAAATATCTATGTGCAATGAAATGTAATGAAATGAAATAAAATGAGATGAGATGTACAACTTTGAGATCTGACAACATGCATTGTGCAAAAATACAATAGAAGTGGTTGAGGTAGTGCAAAATAGAAATAAACATAAATATAAATATAGCAGCAGATGTAATGAACACAGTGGGTTGAGGTAGTGCAATAAGTATTTGAACAATATAAGTTATGTGTGTGTGTCCACACAGGTGAGAGAGTGTGTGTGTGAGAGACAGAGAGTTTTGTACAGTTCAGTCCTGAGTGTGTGTGTGTGTGTGTGTGTGAGAGAGAGAGAGAGTTTTGTACAGTTCAGTCCTGGGTGTTGAGGAGCCTGATGGCTTGAGGAAAGAAACTGTTACACAGTCTGGTTGTGAGGCCCGAATGCTCCGGTACCTCTTTCCAGATAGCAGAAGGGTGAAGAGTGTGTGTGAGGGGTGTGTGGGGTGTGTAAGAGTGTGTGTGAGGGGTGTGTGGGGTCATCCACAATGCTGTTAGCTTTGCAGATGCAGCGTGCAGTGTAAATGTCCATAACAGAAGGGAGAGAGACTCTGACCAGTCAATCTATGTTCCTACTCTCACTTATGGTCATGAGCTTTGGGTCATGACCGAAAGGACAACATCCCATATACAGGCAGCTGAAATGAGTTTCCTTCATAAGGGGGCGGGGCGTTCCCATAGAGATAGATTGAGGAGCTCTGTCACCCGGGAGGAGTTTAGAGTAGAGCCACTGCTCCTCCAAATCAAAAGGGGCCAGTTGAGGTGGCTCGGGCATCTGTTTCGGATGCCTACTGGATGTCTCCCAGGGGAGGTGTTCCAGACATGCCCCACCAGGAAGAGACCCTGGGGTAGACCCAGGACATGCTGGAGGGACTATGTCTCTTGGCTGACCTTGGAATGCCTTGAAATTCCCCCAGAAGTGTTGAAGGAAGTGTCTAGGGAGAGGGAAGTCTGGGCATCCCTACGTAGACTGCTGCCCCCGCTACCCGGCTCCGGACAGGCGGGAGGCAATGACATGACACGACATGATTAACAAATTCAACGACAATTATACAGATCACCTGAATGATTTAATAAAAATTTAACTTTTGTTAAACCAATCACTCCAAAAAATGCTCTTGTTTTTGAATAATGTACATTAGATTCCTAAAAGTTTAGGGACACCCCTCTAAAACATGAAATGCAGGTGTTACAATCACTTCTATGGCCACAGGTGTATACAATCAAACACCTAGGTATGCAGACTGCTTCTACAAACATTTGTCTTCTACAAACAGAAGGGGTCGCTCTCACGAGCTCAGTGAACCGTGGTACCTTGATAGGTTGCCACCTGTGCAATAAGTCCATTTTGTTCCATTTTAAGTGGTATTAAAACAAAGTGGAAGCAATTGGGAACAAAAGCAACTCGACCACATAAAATCACAGAGCGGGGTCAGTGCATGCTGAGAAGCACAGTGCACAGAAGTTGCCAACTTTCTGCAGAGTCAATAGCTATAGACCTCCAACCTTCATGTGGTCTTCAGATTAGCTCAAGAACAGTGTGTAGATAGCTTCAGGGAATGGGTTTTCATGGCCAAGCAGTTGTATCCAAGCCTTACATCACCAAGTGCAATGCAAAGTGATAGATGCAGTGGTGTAAAGCCACTGGACTCTAGAACATTGGATAAGTGTTTTCTGAATTGACCAATCATTCTTCTCTGTCTAGCAAAATAATGGATGAGTCTGGGTTTGGCGGTTGCCAGGAGAATGGTACTTGCCACTTAAAAAACTTGAAACTTAAATACAGGAGGTGGCACCCGCCGCTTACCTAAGGCGTCTAGACAAAATGATGTTCCTATGTGTTACACAGTGTATGAGCGCGCTCTTTCTTACCTGTCCGAGCCCGTCAGCACAATACTACACAAACACACAGCCATAAATCTCAATACATCATGTACTCAAATACAAAAAATTTCACACAAAAGTAAAAAAAAAAAAAAAGCTTCCTGTGTGGCATCAGTGTCTCACTTATATAGTCTGATTCTTCTTCCGGTTAATCTTCCGGGGCGAGGTTCACGCGACGTGGCTTCTCCCATCAGCAGCAGGTACTGGGCAAGTGGCCAATTGCATCACGTTCCCACAATCGGTTACACTGTAAAAACAAAGCCATCATAACAGGCAAAATAGGTGCTGTGGCACGTAACAGGCATATAAACACGCTGAAAATTTGTAATCCCACTTAAGCAGCATGATCGGGCACCAGTTATCAGAGTGCAAAATGTTGTAAGAAAAATAAAAAGATGAGGGCATTGAAGATCTGAATGAAGAAGTGTATTGCAGTGTAGCATTGACAAAATACATAAAGTACTTTGGGTTCATCTGAGTCAAAAAAGATCGCAAGACAAATTCTGCTCAAATATTTTATACAGTATTTACTTTTTGTAATTTAAATGAGTTACACTTTAAATGTGAAGTGTCAGAACTGAGTATCACCCAAATGGCCGGGTGATACTCTTGTCTAGATGGATGTCTTTAAATGGTAGTCACGATCACATATACCTTGGACTGAGGGTGTTATAGGTGTTATCACAATACTAAATGGTAATCATGGTCACCTATATCCTTTGTTCAGTGATGGTCCTTGATTTCTTGCTACCACTCCCATACTAATAATTGATTGGATTATGTGTTCTAAATATTAGGTAAGACTGCTTTATGTAAAAATTCTATAAATACTATAAAAGTAATTCTATAAAAACTGACTCAGAAAGGTGTTGTGGTCAATAATGAACTTAGACTGGTAGACTGGTTGGTTGCTCAAAAAAAGGTCGTGCTGTCAAATGTCCCTCCCTTATTTCAGATGAAGCATTTGGTAAAGAGCTGTCTCGGTACGAGCGAATGGTCTCCCCCATTATAAAAAAAAAATCCCCCTTGGTTGCAAGTCTCCACTGGTTAAACACTTGGTGTCTTTTAGGAGAATGGTTTTCATCATTTTTAAAGAAATGTCATGTCAGACTCTGTGATAAATTTTGATTTTCAGGAGGAACAGCTAAATGTCATTTACAGTGCAGAGGATATTAAACATTTTTTAAGAACAACCAAATCCAAAAGAATGTTGCAATAGACGAGTTTTTCCCTGACCGCAAACAGTTTGTACATGATGTGAAATATTTTAGAAGAGAAGGAGCTTTTATTGAAGTGGAAATCTTTCACCTGAAAAAACTGATGATGACCAGTAAAATGTGTGGTGTTTATGATGGAGATGATGGAGGCCCACAAGAATTTTTAATAAGAAAACAGGGGATGGAGAATGGACGGGCATCAGAAATAGACGGTCTCCCTCTTGAGTTCTACAAGGCTTTCTGAGCAGTTATAGGACAGGACATGCTAGATGTCCTACAGGACAGCGTGAACATTGGTCAGCTCCCGTTGAGCTGCAGGAGGGTTTGAGCATGAATATTCTTGGAAGGTGCTGGAAACCTTTGGGTTCAACTCAGGTTTTATAGCCATGATCAAGGTGTTGTACAGTGAAATTGAGAGTGTACTGAAGGTTAACAGAGGATGGGTTCAGTTTGTAAAGCTGCTTTGAGACAATGTCCATTGTAAAAGGCGCTATACAAAATAAATTGAATTGAATTGAAAACGTTTATGTGCTCCTCTGTTAGAGTGTACAGAGGTATAAGGCAAGGCTATTCCACATCATGCATGCTGTACTCTCTAGTGATTGAACCTCTTTTAAATAAACTAAGAAGTCATCTCTCTGGTTTAAATATTGCACATGCTAATGTTTCACTATGCAGATGATCTAGTAGTAATAATACACAGAAAGAAGTGAATGTTTTAAATGATATTTTAAATGACTTTCAGATTTTATCTTCTGCTAAGGTCAATTGGGCAAAAAGTGAAGCCATTTTATTTGGAGAGTGGGAAGGTGGGCAACCTACATTACGGGGACAGACCTGTTGAGGCCAGAGGACCTGGCAGCGTGTATGGGACTGAGGAACTAACATCAGAGGAACATGTTCAGCTGATGGACTACCAGCACACTGAGACTGGTCCTGCAAAGGACGGACCTTTTCCCCAGATGAACATCGCTCCCGACTAGGGCGGGTGTGCAGGCCCCTTCCTGGTGTGCCGGGGTGAAAGGGAGATGGTGTCGGGGAAGCTGCTCTACAGGGCCTGTACTTGGACTTAATGATGATTTTAAACCAGAGAGGAGTGCACTGTACAAACCACAATTAACCAAAAAACTTCCAATGGAGGATTTAACATGGTGAAGTCTTTTATCTCCATTTTAAACCCTAAAGTGAGAAGACCTGTTCATGTGAGAAAGGAAGCTTCCAGGTTCTTTTCAACCCTAAACACTGAGTGACAAATCGAGAAAAATACTTTCATGCTGAGTAACAATAAGAAATGGAATGCATCCAGACTAACACATTTCACAGGTCCTGTTGCTATTCTACATGAGGACTTACAGTCACAAGTGACATTTAATCCTAGGAGGAGTAGTAGAGTGTGAAGATCACCTGTGTGGCTTAAGGAATACAGCTACAGTTACCCACTGAAACATGATTGGAAAAACATGCATCTTGTCTTTAGTGTTACACTGTAGGTTTAACTGTTATAATTGCCTGAAGTGCTTGAATGTGCATCAGATGAAAGATAATTTCATTACAGTGTTAAATGTAGTAACAGTGCACAGTAATACTTAGCTGTTATTTATTTTCTTACTGAGGTTGTAATTTGTTGTAACCTTAAGAAAGAAATTAAGAAAAATGAATGTTAAAAATAGTACACTGATACGAAGGAACCTTTCAAAATTAAATGGGAAAATGTGGTGTTTTGTAGTTTAACCACAAGGTGGCAGCATATTGCTTTAGTGTTGAAGTGGTGCTTAGTCTTCTCTAAGTTGCAATATTTCTGTGGAAGAGAATGTATGTGCTGAATGAAGAGTCGAAACGATCTACTTGTCCAGTTACTGATTACTAGAGAACACAACGGTGATGCTACAAGAATTTTCAACACGCTGATTAGACTAAGAATTTTTTATATATTTTAATTCTTACAAAAATATAAATGACTTGAATATGTTTGAATCTGTGTGGTGTTGTGAGGATGCTCTGTGTCTGTTAGAGATGGAAAACTCAGATTTTCACCAGAGCTAAATCAATAATCTCTCATGTTTATCCACATTTATTGAAATAATTTTAATACGTATTTATTTATTCATTGAGTCACTCTGATTTTTATTATATGTGACTTGTGCAAATAAAAGATTGTAAAACGCAAAAGTCTCTCTCTCCCTCTCTCTCTCTCTCTCTCTCTCTCTCTCTGTCTCTCTCTCCCTTTCTCTCTCCCTCTCTTTGTGTGAGATCAGAAAAAAATGGCTGAGGCCAATATTTCAGTAGATTGCACCCAGTTCAGCTGTCCAGTATGTCTGGATCTCCTGAAGGACCCTGCGACTATCCCCTGTGGTCACAGTTTCTGTACTGTGTGTATAATGTGTTAATGGTATAGAAACTGAAGAAGACTGAAGTCCAAGCTGCTTCTCCTGCTCACTGTTAGACTGGACCTGGAGATGTGGAGTGTGATTTCTGCGCAGGGAGAAAACTCAAAGCCGTCAAGTCCTGTCTGATCTGTGCAGCTTCTTACTGTGACGTTGATCTGAAACCTCATCTTGAAATTTCTTCTATGAAAAAACACACATTCACTGAAGACTCTGGAATTCTACCAGAGAAGATCTGTTTTGAACATGACAAGCTGAGATTTACTGCTGTACTGATCAAACCTGCTTATGTCTGTACGATGGATAAACACAAAGGACATGACACTGTCATCCAGGTGTTTATCAGTTCTATGAATTGAACTTAAATTTCATTCAGAAGGATTTTGTTGAAGCTTATTGCATTATATCTGTTCTGTTTAACAGAGAATTTATCCCCAGTGATAGTTGTAATCTGGTCAGAGAAGAAAGTGAACATTCCAGTGATGAGGAAAAAAGGTGGAACACACACACACACACACACACACATACACACACACACACACACACACACACACACATACACAGTCAGATTCAGAATTTTACTTTTGTCCCTCAACTGTAAGCAGCTCAAGGCTATTTCTAGCTAGTAACCAAAGTGAAATTCCTCAGCACTGTGCTGCCAGGTGATTAGACATTCTGCTGTAGAAAATAATAGAGATGAATGAACGTTAACAAGGGCTGAAAATATATATAAATATAACATTATTTCAAATGACTTTCCAGTGCATCAGTCAGTGAATATTAGTAAACTTGGTTTCTTAAACATTCTCAGAACTAGACACTGAGATTAGAAGACTGAGGAAAGGATCTGCTGAAGTGTCATATTCAGTAAAGCTGCACTATTTAAAGCTTTAATCACAGCGTACAAAAGCGACACCTGCTGGTGAGGAGGATGTCCTGCATGCATCTTTTCAGTAAATGATGCACCATAAATAAACCACTGATTTACAGCATGAACAGCTAAAAGAATAATAATGATTAACTATTTGTGTATAAAAATAAATTATTCAGCCAATTTAGTAACAGCATTGTTTTTGACTGTTTTAAATACAATGTGACTCACTCATTAGTTACATTCATGTGAAATATAAATAGCAGAGCAGTTTCAGTATGAAAGGTTTGTTCCAGGAGTCTGCAGGACAGGATGGTCATGAGGAATCTGATAAACATTGTGATACACTCAGGATTCTAATGCTTCTTGTGTGAGAGACTGGAGAGGTAGGTGTTACACTCTGGACTGTTTTAGTGTCACACACTGCTAAATATCCTTTGGATTTGTGTGTGTGTGTGTGTGTGTGTGTAAAAATTTATATGTTTTTGTTTTGATGTGGATATTCATAGACAACACCACTGGCATAAAAAGTTTACACACCCCCTGTTAAAATGCAGGTTTTTGAGATGTAAAAATGCAAACAAGATAAATCATGTCATAATTTTTCCATCTTTAATGTGAAATTACAACGTATAAAAATGATCAATGATAATCATCAATGTATGACACCAGAAAGACAGCATGTCCCTCAGCACATCATTTATTAAGCACAGGAACATCAAGGGGACACTAGAGAGCCCATAGGGCATGATGCAGTACTCATAGTGACCACTAGAGGTGCTGAAAGCGGTCATCCACTCATCACCCTTACGGATTCCTGTCAGGTTACAAGCACTGCGCTTTTCAGAGTTTTCAGAATATTTTAAAAATAATTTAAAGAAATCACATGGAATAAAGTGTTAAATTGTAATCATTAATCATTTTGCTGGAGGAGTCAGTAGGCAAAAAAGAGCAGAAAATTAAGACCCATTCTGTAATTCATGAAATGAATCCTAATAGGTGTAGCAGCTACATGGTTATATATTTATCTACTGAAGGGAGATGAAATGGTTAACAGAGGAGTGTTCATAACTTCTCTGTGCTTGTCCTCCTCCTCCTCCTCCATCTCTCTCTCTCTCTCTCTCTCACACACACACACACACACACACACACAGAACCAGGAAGTTTCAGAGAAAACGAAACTGATCTCTCTCTCTCCGTGTGTGAGTTTAGGAAAATGGCTGAAGCCAGTATTTCAGTAGATCAGGATCAGTTCAGCTGTCCAGTGTGTCTGGATCTCCTGAAGGATCCGGTGGCTATCCCCTGTGGTCACAGTTTCTGTAAGGTGTGTATTAATGGCTGCTGGGATCAGGAGGATCAGAAGGGCGTCTACAGCTGTCCTCAGTGCAGAGACACTTTCACTCCAAGGCCTGTTCTACGCAGAAACAACATGCTGGCTGAAGTGGTGGAGAAACTGAAGAAGATTGAAGTCCAAGCTGCTTCTCCTGCTCACTGTTACGCTGGACCTGGAGATGTGGAGTGTGATTTCTGCACCGGGAGAAAACACAAAGCCATCAAGTCCTGTCTGATCTGTGTGGCTTCGCTTTGTGAAACTCATCTGAAATCTCATTTAGATATTCCTGCTTTGAAAAAACACACATTAACTGAAGCCTCTGGAAATCTACAAGAGAAGATCTGCTCTGAACATGATGAAGTGTTGAAGATCTACTGTCGTACTGATCAAAGGTGTATTTGCTCTTTGTGCATGTTGGATAAACATAAAGGTCATGACGCTGTATCAGTTGCAGCAGGAAGAGCTGAGAAACAGGTGAGAACTCATCCCAATGATATTTCTCATTTAGATTTAGCAGCTTTGGTCAGTTACAAGATTGAACTTGTGATTGAAGAGTTAAGTAAAGTAAATGTATTAAGTAAACGTATCTTTGCTATCTGTTCATCATAATCAGATCAGATGAGTGAACCTTCACTCGGCCAAGATCCATTTAATAACTTAAACAAGAACTTCAACTCTTTACCTGTCTGATATAAAAAGTCTACACTCCTTTGTTAAAATGGTAGGTTTCTGTGATGTAAAAAAAATTAAACTAAGACAAATCCTTACAGAAACTTTTGAACCTTTATTGTGAAATTGCGAGCTATATATTAAAGTGAAAAACAAAAAAAAAGAATTCATGGGGGAAAGGATCAATCGATAAATGTACAATAAACTGGTGTATAAGTGTGCACATCCCTAAACTAATACTCAGTCCAAGCACCAATCTTTTATATTTTTGGGTTAAAAATCGATCAGTTTAGCACGTCTTGAATTATCAGTTCTTCCCTCCAAAAGCATGTTAACACTGAACCTTTCCAAAACCTTGATCTTGTTTTAGTGAAGACATTCCTGGGAACTTATTGTCATGCGGGAAGGTGAAATTCCTCTTCATCTTAAGTGTTTTAGCAGAAGCCTTAAGGTTTTGCACCACAATTGACTAGTATCTGGAGCTATTCATTATTCCCTCCACCCTGATTAAAGCCCCAGTTCCAGCTGAAGTAAAGCAGCCTGAAAGCTTGATGCTGCCACCTCCATGCTTCACTGTGGGGATGGTGTTCTTTTAATGATCTGCTGTGGTTTTATGGAAAAAACATTCAACTTTGGTTTCATCAGACCACAAAACATGGTTTAGGGAGATTGGATGGACATTAGCCAGACTTGGCAGCCTCCCTGTCCAGTTTTCTCCTGGTCTTCTCATTAATTTTAGGGGGATGTCCTGTTCTTAGTAATCTCACTGTTGTGCCATATTTTCTCCAGGTGTTGATTATTGTCTTTACAGTGTTCCATGGTATATTCAATGTCCTGTATGTTTTTTGTAACTCTCTCCTAATTGATATTTTTCTACAGTGAGATCCTGTACTGCTTTGTAAGATCTTTGTGGCTTTTCCAGTCAGATGTTACCAAGAAGATATCAGAAAAATCCTACAGGAACAGCTGTACTTTATTTGTGTTTAATCAGTGACTTTAATTGATAGAATGTTTATACTAATTAGTATTTAACATGAGTTTGAATGGGATTGGTTGATTCTGAACACTGACACATTCCTAATTATAAAATGGAGTGCACAATTATGTAACCAGGTTTTTATTTTTTTTCTGCTAAAATGATTCTAGTTTGTTTCCACTTTAATATATTGGTTACAATTTCACATAAAATTTAGAAAAGACTCTGACAGGATTTATCTCAGTTTAATTCTTTTTTTTTACACAAAAACCTGCCATTTTAACAGGGGTGTAGACTTTTTATATCCACTGTATAACCTTATGGATATAACTGATGTGTCCTCAGAGAGAGTTAAAGGAGGATCAGATGAAATTCCAGCAGAGAATCCAGGAGAAGCAGAAGAAGGTGCAGGAGCTGAAACAGACTGTGAACACTATAAAGGTGAGCAGTGAGCAGAGACAGAGCTGCTCCTAGAAACACACACAACATGGACAACCAGTCATTTAGAGTCCCAGTAAGAGAGGGAATGATAGATGAGATTTATATCTTCTGTGTGTGTGTGTGTGTGTGTGTGTGTGTCCTAACAGCTCAGTGCACAGACAGCAGTAGATGACAATGAGAGGATCTTTACTGAGATGATCAGCTCCATGGAGAAAAAGCGCTCGGAGGTGACGGAGCTGATCAGAGCTCAGGAGAAGGCTGAACTGAGTCGAGCTGAACGACTCCTGGAGCAACTGGAGCAGGAGATTGCTGATCTTCAGAGGAGAGTCACTGAGCTGGAGCAGCTTTCACACACACACGATCACATCCATTTCCTCCAGGTAACACTCACTGTCTGATCTACAGAGCCAGCTGTTCCTCACACACTCTCTAAAACTGGGGTTCTCAAACTTTTCAGCCCACGACCCCCTAAAATAACAGTGCCAGTGACTCACAACCCCCACTATCCTCGGAGATGGTTAAAATATACAAACGTTGTGCGCAATGGCACACACGCACCAATTATCCTATCCAAACACGAGACAACACTAAAGAGCACAACAGTCTAACAACCATATCATTTTTATTTGTAATATTTTTGTAATTTACTCGTTAAATTTCAACATTTAACCTCACCGTCTGTACACTCACTCCAAGACAGTCCATCTTCTTTCAGTTTGTTGTCAAGTTTTGAGAAATAGTCCTCGCCTGTGCATGTTCCCTCCAGCGGGGTGCGAAACAGAATGTCCTTGTTAAGTTTTCCGGTTAAAATCTGATGAATACAAGCAGCTGGGCAGAGTTTGATACATCTGTGGATTCATCTAACTGTAAAGCGTATTTCTCTTTCTTCACTCTCTCCACCAGCTGACACTTTATGTCCTGGGCCATGTCGGAGATACACAGGGAGACAGTGGCACCCGTTAGACAGCGGCACCGATTCTAGCTCGCGGGCCAGTTTATGTCCATGCATAGTCTGACTTATATCTATATGCCACCTCATATGATACGTGTTGAGCTTTGGTGGGGATTGGTGTTTGTTTAATTAGGACTTTCTTTTGGCCTTGTAACTCTCACTCCTTTTGCCTGAAAAAACTACTACTGGTTTAGCAGCAAGAGAGGGGGGCTTGGTTTTCAAGTGTGGTAGCATTTTTACAGGCTTTAGGCTTTCATGTGCAAGCACCTCAGTGCACTATACACTGGGGATGTTGTACTTCGTTGACGATGATGCATGTGAATCCATACTAAATTCTAAATAAATACTAAATAAATTCCTCTCGATACTTTCGACACTTAGAGTAAGGCTGACCCAACTGCTTATGGATGTCCTCTTCATGCACACGCCGGTCTCTTTCCGTACCTGAGGTCGATGGCCTTTCTGACGGTGGTGCTTCTCCGCTGGCCTCTCTGTGTTGTCTTTGGTCGATATTAACCAGCATTTCATTTTAACAAAAATCTCCTAAACCTAAAAAAGATGGTGCTGTAAATTGATCTGAAATTAAGATGGTGCTGTAAAGTGATCTGCTGCAACTGACACTATTGCTGTGCCATTAACCTGTCGTAATCACCTCAGGGGTCGCGATTGAACGGAAAAAAAATCGAAAGGCTAATGGCTAATGGCTATTTTTATTTGCATTTTTTTTTTTTTTTTCAAATGTTACTATTAACTACAATTTTTGTATCTTTTGTTAGTTATGGATAAAATATGCTATTTCTAATAGTTTAAAAAGGTTTTTTGATTTCTGGAAATCATCTCACGACCCCCCCTCACTGTCTTGCAACCCCCCCAAGGGGTCGCAACCCCCACTTTGGGAACCACTGCTCTAAAACACCTCTCATTAAAGCAGCAATAAATGTCCCTGTCTGACATCACAAGTATGTCTTTCATTTCATTTCTTCTCTGTAGGCTTTAGCTTCTGGACGTCGGTCTCCTCCATTAAACAGACCAGAGTTTGCCATGTCTAGCATCACTGTCCCTCAACATCTGTCATTTGATGGAGTGAGGAATTCTCTCTCAGATCTGAAGAAGAGACTGGAGGAATTCTGTGCGGAGGAATTCAACAAAATCCCTCCACATGGTAAGAGGAGCTGCTCCTGCTGGAGAAACACAATGATGGACGTCTTTACTCGCTCTGTGAAGTGTTATTTCTTAGCCATGCTCCTGCTTACTTTTCTGCAGCCAGTTTGTTCACCTGACACTTTGAAGTAAAATACTGATTTCAAATGAATAAACTGACTGTATCACTTTCAACTGTTTCCATCTTTTACACAACCTGATGATGCTTTTTGTCTTCATTTCCATTTTTCTCTCCACAGCTGCAGCAGTTCAGATCATTTCACCACCAGAGCCACAGAGCAGAGAAGAGTTTCTGAAATGTACGTCTAACACACACACACACACACATATACACACACACAGACACACACACACACACAAACACACACACACACACAAACAAATACACATATACACACACACACATACACACACACACACACACACACAGACACACACACACAGACACACACACATACACATACACACATACACACATACACAGACACACATACACACACGCACACACATACACACACACACACACACAGACACACATACACACACACACACACACACACACACACACAGACACACATACACACACGCACACACAGAGAAACACACACAGATACACACACACACAGACACACATACACACATACACACATACACAGACACACATACACACATACACAGACACACATACACACACGCACACACAGAGAAACACACACAGATACACACACACACAGACACACACACAGACACACACACAAACACACACAGACACACACAAACACACACAAACAATTAGAAGTGTAAATTTCACACACACAATAAAAATAAAAAAAAGTTTTTCTCTTTTATTTTAGATTTCTGTGATCTGACTCTGGATCCCAACACGACACATCCTAACCTCATTCTATCTGAGAAGAACAGAGTGGTGAGATACAGTGAGAGAGAGCAGCAGTACTCTGATCATCCAGAGAGATTTGACTACTGGTATCAGGTGTTGTGTAAGGAGAGTGTGTGTGGACGCTGTTACTGGGAGGTGGAGTGGAGCGGTGGTGTGTACATATCAGTCTCATATAAAGACATCAGCAGGAAAGGACTGGGTAATGAGTGTGGGTTTGGAAACAACAATCAGTCCTGGAGTCTGGAGTGTTCTTCTTCTTCTTTTCTCTCTTTCTATCACAACAACATTGAGACTGATCTCAGAGTTCCATCATCCTCCAGAATAGGAGTTTATGTGGATCACAGTGCAGGAACTCTGTCCTTCTACAGCGTCTCTGACACCATGAAGCTCCTCCACAGAGTCCACACCACATTCACTCAGCCTCTATACGCTGGGTTCTTGGTTTGTTTACGATCAGAAGTGAGGTTGTGTGATCCAGAATAAGATGTATCTGGTGTTTTGTGGTCAGTAACAAGTAGAAATTGTATCACAAATGATCTTATAGAAAAGTGTTTCATTTCAACAAGATTCCACATTATAGAGAGATCATTCCTGAGCACCAAAGCACTAAAATGTAAATCTAAAACACACACACAGAATATTCATTCTTTGTAATGTGGTAATCATTTTATTATCCACAGACACTTACAGAAATATGTTTTATAGGTTTTTAACAATTAAGAAACTTAGTTTAATAAAACATTTATAAAATTTACAATAGCCTGGTTATGTAAGTATGTACAGCTTTATAATTGGGGGTGTGTCTGTGTTCAGAACAAACCAATCACATTCAATCTCATGTACAAAAGTAATTATCATCAGCTGCATCAATGAAATGATTCTGATTAACTCCAAATAAAGAAGATTCTGTGGGATTTTCTTCATATCTTCTTGTCTTCATCTGACCGACTAAAATAACAGAAGCAGCTTTGATTTACTGATATATTTAACTTTATAAACTCCTGACACAAATATGATATGAAACAGAGAGAGAGAGAGAGAGAGAGAGAGAGAGAGGAAACAGCACACGGTTCAAACTGTGAAGGGATTTCAGTCAGAAGTTTTGGAGATCTGCAGGATGGACAAAATTATTCCTGAAAAGATGATACACCAGAAGCTGACCACATGGTTTAAAATGTTAAAACTTTACTCCTGATTGAGAAACAGAAATGTTTCCAGGTCAGAATGTTAATGTGGGAAGGGATTTTGAGTTTAGTTTGGAGTGTTTATATCAGACAGTCTGATATTTTAAGATATTTTCTGATCAAGTTGTATTTATTAGCGTTAAACAGCGGGATCTGATCCTTCATCGGCACTCTCTGTAACGGACATCACGGACATTTCCTCCTCACACCACCAGAGGGCACTGTCATTCATTCATTCATTCATTCATTGTCTATACCCGCTTATTCCTAGGACTCCTAGGGTCACGGGGGTCTGCTGGAGCCTATCCCAGCGCACACTGGGTGAAAGGCAGGGGTACACCCTGGACAGGTCGCCAGTCCATCGCAGGGCCACACATAGACGAACAACCACACACACTCACTCCTATGGGCAATTTAGAATTACCAATCAACCTAATGTACATGTCTTTGGACTGTGGGAGGAAACCGGAGTACCTGGAGTAAACCCACGCAGGCATGGGGAGAACATGCAAACTCCCACTGTCATTCAATTATTCTAAAACATCTTCTGTTGTGTTTAGTTGGTGTGGTTTCAAATCAAATTTAATTTTATTGGTCACATACATAATGGTACACAGTATGATATGCACTGAAATGATTACACGACTATTTACTTTGATCCTTGAAAATGAAAAGGAATAAGGACAGAAAAGACAGGGATAAAATGTAAAATATAAAATATGTAATATAAAATATAAAAAACTACAATTCACAGTAGGTAAATAAAAACAGAATATAATATAAATAAAAATAAAAATATAAGTAAAGTAAGGTAGGGTATCTGTGTATACAGAATATATATATAAAATATAGAATATAAGAAAGGTAAGATATGTAAAATGTAAACAACTGTATTATACAGAACTATAAAAGTGAAATAGTGCAATACTGTGCAGTGTGCAGACAGCAGCAGTACGGGGTGGTCAATCAGTGAAATAAGGTGATGAGATGATGAGAGCAGTGGTATTGTCCATCTTAAAGCACAGATGTGCACAAGTCCTCTTTGTGTATAAAAGGGACCAGAATGTCCCATATATGTCCCATATATGTTTATGTTTTATGTATTGTGTGTCACAGTCCTGTAATGTGCAAATGTGCAAATATATGGTACAGTGTGGTGTTTTCCAACACGTGTGTAGGAAGCATTGTAAGTCCAATCAGCTGAGTCCTATGTGGAGTTCTGGTTGAGAGACCGTATAGCCTGTGGGAAGAAGCTTCTCCTCAGTCTCTCTGTGTTGGCCTTCAGGGAGCGGAAGCGCTTCCCTGACCTCAACGGGGAGAAAAGTCCATTGTTGGGATGGCTCAGGTCCTTCACGATCTTCCTGGCCTTGGTCCAGCACCGCTTGTTGTAGATTGAGTGCAGGTCAGGGAGCTCGGTATGGATGATGCGCTCTGCTGATCGCACCACCCTCTGAAGAGCTCGTCTGTCCTGCATGGTGCTGTTCCCGAATCAGGTGGTGATGTTTCCCATCAGGATGCTCTCTATGGTGCAGGAATAAAAGTTCGTAAGCACATTAGGAGGCAGTCTAAAGTCTCTCAAGCATCTGAGGTGGAAGAGACACTGCCGGGCCTTCTTCACCATGTTGTTGATGTGACAGGACCATGACAGGTCCTGCATGATGTGAACACTGAGGTATCTGAAGCTGTCCACTCTCTCCACTGGTCTCTCGTTGATCACAGGGATCTGGTAGTTCCTCTCCTGCTTTCTGCTGAAGTCCACTATCAGCTCCTTAGTCTATCTGACTTTAAGGTGGAGGTTGTTGCTCGGACACCAGTTCTCCAGAGCCTTAATCTCCTCCAGGTAGGCCGTCTCATTGTTGTCGGAGATCAGTCCAACCACAATGGTGTCGTCAGCAAACTTGATGATGTTGGTGGAGTTGGTAGTGGCCATGCAGTCATACGTGTACAAAGAGTACAGCAGGGGGCTCAGAACACAGCCCTGGGGGGCTCCAGTGCTGAGGGTGAGTGAGGCTGAGACATGTCTGCCCATCCTTACTGCCTGTGGTCTACCAGTTAGGAAATTGGAGATCCACTGACAAAGAGATAGGCTGAGTCCCTGATCCTGAGTCTCTGACCAGCCGCTCAAAGCACTTCATCACTACTGAGGTCAGGGCTACAGGGCGATAGTCATTGAGGGAAGCAGGATGGGGTTTCTTCGGGACAGGAACAATGATGGACTCTTTAAAGCACGTGGGGATTGCCAACTGGTTTAAGGAGAGGTTGAATATGTCTATGAACACTTGTGCTAGCTGGTCAGTGCAGGCTCTGAGGACACGACCTGAGATTCCGACTGGTCCTGCTGCTTTCCTGGTGTTCACTCTCCTAAAGGCTCTCCTCACGTCATGCTCAGAGATGATGAACGCACTTCCAGTGTTGGCATTCTCTTCCTGTCTGCAGCTATTAGCATTAGCTGTAGCATTAGCGTTGTTAGCTGCAGCCTCAAGTGAGCGTAGAAGGTGTTCAGCTCGTCTGCCAGAGACACTTCCGCATTCATCATACCGGATGTTGGTGCTTTATAGTCCGTTATTGTCCATAATCCCTGCCACAGGCTCCTAGAGTCACTCTGTTATATTCTATTTTCATAGAGAGTAGGATTTTGTTTTTAAGGTTCAAGGTTCTTTATTTGTCAACACCACCATATGTGCAGACCTACAGAGGAATCAAATACTGTTTCTCTTCTCTCTCTTCAAGTATTTACATTCTCAATGCAGTCAGTGCAATATACTGTAGAACAGATTTTGTGTGAAGGTAACAGCAGTGTACTTGTAATAAATAGATATAAATAAACCGAGTAAATATATCTTGTAAACATCTGAATGAATATACATCTGGGTAAATGTAAACAGTGAATTCTGTTAAATATACAAACATACTTCCAAAGGTCCATTATATGTAAGGTGCACATATACATGCAAATAAATGTAAACAATGTTTAGTAGTTCTGAGTATAAAGACATTAGTAGGGTGCAGGACAGATAGCAGCAGTATGACAGTAGTGCAAAAAGAGACTGTGAAGTGTAAAAGTGCAAACAGTGTCAGATTTAAATAATTTGTACATGTAACATTTTGAATAGGTGTTTATAAACAGAGTTCAGGAGTAGGTGGGAGAGGGGGGACATTATGAACAGAGTTCAGTATCCTGACAACCTGATGGATGAAGCTGTTGGAAAACCTTCTGGAGCGAGCCTAGAGGCTCCAGTACCTTCTCCCTGAAGGCAGGAGGCTGAAGTGGAGGCTTGTCGAGTGTGAACCATCTGTAGCGATGCTGATGGCTCTGCTAGTCAAGCAGGTGTGGAAGATGTCCACAAGGGAGGGCAGAGAGACACCAGTGATCTTGCTGGCTGCACATGATAGGAGGTGGGACTCGTGCTTTCCTCGGTTTGTGAAGGAAGTAGAGGCATGACTGAGCTTTCTTGGCCAGCGATGTGGTGTTCGTCATCCAGGAGAGGTCCTCAGAGATATGCACCCCTAGGAACCTGGTGCTGTTCACCCTCCCCATTCGTCACTGTTGATGGTTAGTGAGGGGTGCGGTGGAGGTCCTCTTCTGAAGCCGATGACAATTTCTTTGGTCTTCCCCATATTCAGGAAGAGATTGTTGTCAGAACACCACTGGACCAGTTGACTCACCTCGCCAACCCAACATTTTGTGGTCTCTCTGATAAGAAGTCCAGCACCCAGTTACAGACAGGTGAGTTGAGTTCCAGGTGTCTATGTTTGTTTATTAGCTGCTGGGGGATGATAATGTTAAAGTCTGAGCTAAAATCCAGGAAAACCATTCACACTTAGGAGTCTATGGAGTCCAGGTGTGTAAGGGCTGGATGGAGAGTGGCGGAGAGTGGCTGAGATGGCATCTTCTGTGGACCTGTTGGTTCTGTATACAAACTGGAACTGGTCGTGGGAGGGAGGAAGAATGGATTTTATCTGCTGCATGACCAGTCACTTGAAGCACTTCATAATGATAGGGGTCAGTTCAATGGACCTGCAGTCGTTGTGGCTGGATGGGTGCGGCTTTTTTGGGACTGGAATTATTGTGGTGGTCTTCAAACACTTGGGGATGACTGCTTGACTCAGCGAGATGTTAAAGATGTCAGTTAGTATATCCTTGAGTTCTTCAGCACAGTTCTTTAGAACCTGACCAGGTATGTTGTCTTGTCTGGCTGCTCTCAGGAGGGTCTTTGTTTGACGCTGATGGGGGTCAGACACACAGCCTGCACAGGTGGTGCCTGGAACACCACCCTGAAAATCGTACAACGTTCCAGGAGATCCTGAACCACAAGTGGTTTACAGGAGAACTTCCGGACATGGACCAGGTGAGACAGGTGGAATAAAACAGAGCCAATGACACAGAGCTGGAAGTGTGTAAATAGTCTAGAGCTCAGCACACGTACTGAGTCACTACTGACTTCTGGAAAACAGATGAGTTTACTGATAGAATGATATAAAATACATGAAGAAAAAATAGTCTCTCATGATGAAATACTGCTTCTGCGTCTGCTTTAATGTTCTGCTGTACATTTCTTTATTTTACACAAACCTTCTGATGACTCGGAGACGAACACAATA
>NC_080715.1:43220022-43232522 GCF_019097595.1 Hemibagrus wyckioides
TGTGTATGTGTGTGTGTGTGTCCCCTTTGGTGCAGCTCTATCTTCTCTGGTGTTAAATTCTGAGCAGAATGAGAGAGAACACTGCAGTGCCACAGCAATGATGTCATCAACTTACACACACACACACACCGAGTGAACATGGTGTGCATAGATAAAGCAAAGATGTATAGTGACAAACCTCTTATTTAACAAACTGTGTGTGTGTGTGTGTGCAGTCAGACAGTGGATCTGTTGATGCAGGAGTCGGGCTGCAGGCTGGAACACCCCGCTGCTACCAAGTTCAGAAACCACATCATGGAGGGAGAGTGGGATAAGGTGTGTGTGTGTATGTGTGTGTGTGCAGTATGTGTGTGTGTGTGTGTGTGTGCAGTATGTGTTTTCAGCATATTACATCTTGTCTAAAGTAAGTAGAGTAAGTGTGTTATGCTGAACTGTTTCTACTCTGTGTGTGTGTGTGTGTAGGCAGAAAATGACCTCAGCGAACTCAAAGGCCTGATGCATTCACCCAATGCTATTGTGGTAGGAGACACAGACATTTTTTTCTGGAACTCTTCTTTGTGTTTGTGTGTTAGTGCTTCCTCTTAGCATGATTAGCATTGCTGCATCAGTTAGCAGTTAGCAATGTGCTAATGATGAAGGTGTGTAACGTCAGTGCTGTAGGGCTCCTGTTCATCGCTAGTCTGAATTATGACACAGAAATCAGTGTTAGCTAACCAGATGCTAGCGATAGTATGCTGGGTAGTTAAAGTGTGTGTGTGTGTGTGTGTGTGTGTAGAGGATGAAGTTTCTCCTCCTGCAGCAGAAGTATCTGGAGTATTTGGAGGACGGAAAAGTTCTGGAAGCGTTACAGGTGTTAAGAGGAGAGCTGACTCCGCTCAAATACAACACGGACCGAATCCACATCCTCAGCGGGTAACTTGACCCTCACCCACTCAGTATAAATAGAACACACACACACACACACACACACTGCCCCGCCTCTGTTCCACTACCCTGGACCTGTCACTTCAGACATATCAGTCTAAAGATGTAAAGTCATCGACTCGGCTGCATGTGATTGGCTGACGGCTGTATGAGTGTTCCGAACGATTTGATATGAGGGAAGCTCCGCCCCCTCCCTCCCTCTAACGTTCTGATGCAATTTGTGTGTTCATGTACAGTAACCTATCAGGGTGTGTTCCACTCAGCTAACGTTACACACCTGTACAGCGAGCATCAGCTAGCTTTATTACACGTTTATTACAAATGCTTGCAGTGGGAAATGAATAATCTAGCACTTATTAATAATGTTAAAATGCTCCCGTCATTCCCATCGCCGTGGAAACTCGCGGAAGCGCGTACGGTGATGACATCACGTATGTTACACCTTGTGCAGGTATCTGATGTGCAGTCATGCTGAGGACCTGAGAGCCAAAGCCGAGTGGGAGGGGAAAGGAGTGAGCTCACGCTCCAAACTGCTCGATAAACTACAGAGTGAGCACACACACGCACACACTATTATAGACAGTAAAGACTACATGTCTTATTTATATTGTGTATATTTATGTGTGTGTGTGTAGCGTACCTCCCCCCCTCGGTGATGCTGCCCCCCAGGAGGTTACACACACTCCTGCGTCAGGCTGTGGAGTTACAGAGAGATCGCTGCCTTTATCACAACACCAAGACAGACAACAACCTCGACTCTGTTTCACTACTGCTGGACCATGTGTGCAGCAGGTACACACACACACACACACACACACACACACACACACATATATATATATATATATATATATATATATATATATATATATATATATATATATATATATATATATATATATATATATATACACACAGTAATCCCTCTCTATATCACAGATTTTTATTTGGAACATAACTAGTTTTTTTGTGGATTTTTCTGGTATATCACGGTATCTGCAAAAGCCAAAAGTGAATTGATTTTAGGTCATTTATTTAAAAAATACAATTATTAATTACAAAATCTAAACATTAATTAAAATGTAAAACAGTAAAATGTTAATAACATATCAAATACTGTACAGCGTAGCGTTGTTTTGGAAATCGCAGTGCGGGGATGCTGAAAATCTAAATACAGCATGGCTGGAGGAACGAGTCTGGCCAATCGGAATGCCCCATTCATTTAATCACAGTTGTGATTTGGCTGCTGGCTCTGCGTGCAGTTGGGGAAAGGGAAGCAGAGTTCTCCAGCATCACAGTTTTTTTCGTGTCACTGTCCCGAGTGTAAATTTACTGTCCCCTCAAAATAACTCAACACACAGCCTTTAATGTCTAAACCGTTGGCAACAAAAGTGACTCCACCCCTAAGTGGAAATGTCCAAATTGGGCCCAATTAGCCATTTACCCTCCCCGGTGTCATGTGACTCGTTAGTGTTACAAGGTCTCAGGTGTGAATGGGGAGCAGGTGTGTTGAATTTGGTGTTATCGCTCTTACACTCTCTCATACTGGTCACTGGAAGTTCAACATGGCACCTCATGGCAAAGAACTCTCTGAGGAACTGAAAAAAAGATTTGTTGATCTACATAAAGATGGCCTAGGCTGTAAGAAGATTGCCAAGACCCTGAAACTGAGCTTCAGCACGGTGGGCAAGACCATACAGAGGTTTTACAGGACAGGTTCTACTCAGAACAGGCCTCGCCATGGTCCACCAAAGAAGTTGAGTGCACGTGCTCAGCGTCATATCCGGAGGTTGTCTTTAGGAAATGGATGTATGAGTGCTGCCAGCATTGCTGCAGAGGTCGAAGGGGTGGGGGGTCAGCCGGTCAGTGCTCAGACCATACGCCACACACTGCATCAAATTGGTCTGCATGGCTGTCGTCCCAGAAGGAAGCCTCTACTAAAGATGATGCACAAGAAAGCCCGCATACAGTTTACTGAAGACAAGCAGACTAAGGGCATTACTGGAACCATGCCCTGTGGTCCGATGAGACCAGGATAAACTTATTTGGTTCAGATGGTGTCAAGCGTGTGTGACGGCAACCAGGTGAGGAGTACAAAGACAAGTGTGTCTTGCCTACAGTCAAGCATGGTGGTGGGAGTGTCCTGGTCTGGGCCTGCATGAGTGCTGCCAGCACTGGGGAGCTACAATTCATTGAGGGAACCATGAATGCCAACATGTACTGTGACATACTGAAGCAGAGCATTATCCCCTCCCTTCGGAGACTGGGCCGCAGGGCAGTATTCCAACATGATAATGACCCCAAACACACCTCCAAGATGACCACTGCCTTGCTAAAGAAGCTGAGGGTAAAGGTGACGGACGGCCAAGCATGTCTGCAGACCTAAACCCTATTGAGCATTTGTGGGGCATCCTCAAACGGAAGGTGGGGGAGCGCAAGGTCTCTAACATCCACCAGCTCTGTGAGGTCATCATGGAGGAGTGGAAGAGGACTCCAGTGGCAACCTGTGAAGCTCTGGTGAACTCCATGCCCAAGAGGGTTAAGGCAGTGCTGGAAAATAATGGTGGCCACACAAAATATTGACACTTTGGGCCCAATTTGGACATTTCCACTTGGTGTACTCACTTTTGTTGCCATCGGTTTAGACATTAATGGCTGTGTGTTGAGTTATTTTGAGGGGACAGCAAATTTACACTGTTATACAGGCTGGACACTCACTACTGTACATTGTAGCAGAGGGTCATTTCTTCAGTGTTGTCACACGAAAAGGTATAATAAAATATTTACACAAATGTGAGGAGTGTACTCACTTTTGTGAGATACTGTACATACAGTACTCACTATAAATGTGATATTTCTACCAATTTACCCAAAATTCCTCTCGCTGTATGCTTGCAAATGTTTTTTGTGTGTGTTTAAAGAGTGTGTGGTTGGGTCATTTATGGCTTAAGTAATTAAAACAAGCATTTGGGAGTGGCGTCCATGTATCGCAGATTTTCATTTATCGTGGGTGGGTTTGGAATGTAACCCCAGGGATAAACGGGGGATTACTGTATATACACTACTCTCAAAAAGTTAAGGATATTTGGCTTTTGGGTGAAATTTATGGAAAATGTAAAAAGTTCACACTACAGTGATATTATATAATGAAAGTAGGGCATTTAAGTAGAAGCTGCAATGGTGATTTCCTCATCTCAAACAATTTATTGAAACAAAAGCCAACAACAGTGGTGGGTATACCACAACAAAAAATGTCAGTGTCTCAATAATCTGTCATGTGCCCTTGACCATCAATTACAGCTTGACAACGACGTCTCATGCTGTTCACGAGTCGACTTATTGTCTGCTGAGGCATGGCATTCCACTCTTCTTGAAGGGCGGCCCTCAGGTCATTGAGGTTCTGGGGTACAGGGTTACGAGCCTCTACATGGCGACTCAGCTGATCCCATAGGTTTTCTATGGGATTCAGGTCTGGAGAAAGTGCAGGCCACTCCATTTGAGGTACCCCAGCCTCCAGCAGCCGTTCCCTAATGATGCGACCTCGATGAGCTGGAGCATTGTCGTCCATGAAGATGAAATTAGGCCTGTGTTGTTCATGCAGGGGCACAATGACTGGATTAATGATGTTATTCAGGTAGTATTGGCTTGTCACTGTACCATTCACAAGATGCAGGGCAGTTCTGTATTGAGTAGACACACCTGCCCAGACTGTAACACCACCACAACAGTGGCTGCTTGATGTACATGGTTTCGAATGGTCTGACGTGACACTTGGGTTCCTCTCACCTCCGTTAAATGTGCCTGGAGTTGAGTGGCATTCAACATCCGGTTCCGCAGGGCACTGTTCACAATGAAGCGGTCATCAACATGGGATGTGGCCAAAGCACGTCCACTTCTATGCCTTTCTGTGACTCTTCCAGTCTCTCTGTATCTCTGTCGCAACCTGCTGATGACACTCTGTGACACTCTAAGCTCAGTGGCCACTTCCCTCTGAGAACATCCTGTTTGAAGCCTCACAATGGTGAGGTTCTGTTGATCAATTGTTAGGTGTGGTCTTGGTCTCATGATGTCAAAATGTGAACAGCATGATGAAGAGGACTGTTTAAATACCAATTCTAATTGAACCAGAAAATTTATTGGTGGATTCATGGATCAAACACCAGTTGTGAATTTTGCCGTTAAGCACCTTGTTAGAGAACAGCAAGTTCTGCAAAAAGTACTGAAACACTGAACAGTTGGACATGTGCATTCAAAAGTGTAGAGAAGGTCAAATTAAGTTCACCTGCAAAGGTTATAGTGCATTTTAGGTGCATCCTGAAATTTCACCCAAAAGCCGGATATCCATAATTTTTTGAGAGTAGCGTGTATATACACACACACACACACACACACACACACATCACCATCACTGCACACACACACACGTCAAACTGATTGTGGGCGTGGCCTGTCCAAAATATTATTTACTGTTATATATCATTTGTATAGAGTTGAGAAAATGGAGGCTTACCTGTCACTTGCAAGTGCTCACTTCCTATCTCATTTCTTGACACCCACACACACTAAGTTTTATTTATATTGTGTGTGTGTGTGTGTGTGTGTGTGTGTTTTTTTGGTGTTTAGGAAGCAGTTCCCATGTTACACTCAGCAGATTCTGACCGAACACTGTAACGAGGTTTGGTTCTGCAAGTTCTCCAACGACGGCACCAAACTCGCCACTGGATCCAAAGACACCACGGTGATCGTGTGGCAGGTGGTCCCGGTCCGTACTCTCCGTTTCCTTCAGTCTCTGTGAGCAGTCACTAAGGCGTGTCCGACACTCACCTTGTTCTCCTGTCCACACTGTAACAGGACACACACCAGCTGAAGTTGTGGAGGACATTGGAGGGTCACGCATATGGAGTGTCTTACCTGGCCTGGAGTCCTGATGACGTTTACCTCATTGCCTGTGGCCCAGACGACTGTTCAGAACTCTGGCTCTGGAACGTACAGGTAACTCCAGGCTGTATTCTGCTACCTGGCCTCCAGGGGCAATATATCGTTATATCTACACATGGTATGTACCTCTACCTCTCCTCTAGGTAACTCTGACTCCCAGTGCATTATTTCCTGATATGTCCTCCAGGTAACTCCACCATCAGGTGGTCAATAATCGTTAAATGTTTCTCAGAAATCTGTGGACCATTCCCTTACTTGTCCTCCAGGTAACTTTATTCCCAGAGGCACTTCTTGGGGTCACCATTCCTCTTTTTTTTGCCTGCCCTGGTAACTCCGCCTCTGTATACTCTACATAGTTACCTGCCTGTCAGTTAACTCCGCCTGTATATACTCTACATAGTTACCTATCTATTAGGTAACTCCGCCTCTATATACTCTACATAGTTACCTGCCTATCAGTTAACTCCACATCTGTATACTCTACATAGTTACTTATCTATCAGTTAACTCCACATCTGTATACTCTACATAGTTACTTATCTATCAGTTAACTCCGCCTCTATATACTCTACGTCTCTGCTCTGCTCATCGGGTAACTATGCAGAGTATATAGAGGCGGAGTTTCTTGGTTGGCGGGTAACTACCATTCCTATTTCCCAAATAATTCCACCCTGTGGGGACTTACCTTCCCTCCAGGTAACATACTTTTAGAGGCATTACATTATTACCTGCAGGTGTTCGTTACTTTTACCTGCCCTCAAGTCCACCCCAGTGGTCAGTAACGGTTACTTCACATACATGACTTCGTCTCAGAACTCATGGTGTGTTAAGGGTGCTGCAGGTGACGCTGTTACACTGCTCCTGTTTGACTGTGTGTGTGTGTGTGTGTAGTGGACTGTAATGTATTGTGTTAAAGGTGAGTGTTGTCGCCTCCTGGTGTTCAGACAGGTGAACTGCGTACAAAGATGAGTCAGTCTCACGAGGACAGTCTGACCAGTGTTGCCTGGAACCCTGATGGCAAGCGATTCGTTACAGGAGGACAGCGAGGACAGTTCTACCAATGCGTGAGTAACTTTCATTCATCTTCACCTGTCCAGGTGTCTCTCTGTAGGTCGTAGCTCCGTTTCTCCAAGTGTGTGTATCTGCAGGGTTTCATGTGTCTCTGTCTCAGGATCTGGACGGTAATCTGGTGGACTCGTGGGAAGGAGTGCGTGTCCAGTGTTTATGGTGTGTGAGTGACGGCCGTACGGTGCTGGCCTCCGATACACACCAACGCATCCGTGCCTACAACTTCGAGGACCTGACCGACAGAAACATGTAATAATCATCGTAATTACACTTTTCAGTGCAGCTAAATAGCCAGAATGGCTGTTATAAGCTAACAGAGTGTCCTCGCCTGAGCTAGCTGTGTCAAACCCACGTTTATTATTATTGACAGTTTTTCCACTTCATGCTAGCGTGTGAATCAGACGGCTGTGTAGATAACCACGTGAATGATTTCAGCCAATCAGCAAAGACCTCAGGACAGCCTCCTCAGGCCAGCCACCTCAGGAGGTGGGCGGGAGCACCAGAGTCCAGCGCCCCTTCTCATATATGATGTCTATGCAGCATAGCTCCGCCCACAAATTTAAATTAGTCACATGACTCTCGAAATCTCTATAATCTGTGTCCCTGGTCCTGGAATGTTTCCTCACTTATGACCTATGTGGCAAAGCCCCGCCTCTGAGGAATTTATCCACTCCTCTTTTCAGCAAGTTTACAAAACAATGCCAGCTTTTTTAACAAGATGCCACGCCCCTTCAATCATCATATGGACAAATTTAAATAACGGATTTTTTTCCTAGAGCGTAATCTCATTTGTGACCTATGCAACAAAGCCCGGCCCCAATTTTGTTGTAAAGCCCCACCCATTTTTTTCTTCTTTTCAAATCATTAACATTTACCAGTTACAGATATCGGATATCGGTTTTTAATATTTAATGGAATAAAAAATAAAAACTCTTATTTTGTTTGTGTTTTTTCTCTCATGCAGAGTTCAGGAGGATCATCCGATCATGTCTTTCACCGTTTCTAAGAACGGACGATTAGCTTTGTTAAATGTAGCAACTCAGGTGAGTGTTAACTGGATAACACTTAATAAAACAGCAGTGTGTGTGTGCGCGTGTGTGTTAATGATATTTCTGGATCCAGGGGGTTCATCTCTGGGACCTGCAGGACCGTGTGTTGGTCAGGAAGTATCAGGGAGTGACGCAGGGCTTCTACACCATCCACTCCTGCTTCGGTGGCCATAACGAGGACTTCATCGCCAGCGGCAGTGAAGGTACAGAGTGAAGCTTCATCAGGTTTCTGGATAAAAAACGTACACAACTCTGGAGAAGAACCAGAACCTGCAGCTAGGGCTTTAAATTTAACAACACACTCGCATGACTTTAGGTCACTATAATGGTCAGCTGGTCGCTTGTTAATTAGTTATAAGTCACTAATTAATAATGATAAAGGCTACTTATTACTAGTTGTTAACTGTTTTGTGTGTGTGTGTGTCAGATCATAAAGTGTATATTTGGCACAAGCGTAGCGAGCTGCCTATAGCCGAGCTAACCGGACACACCCGCACTGTGAACTGTGTTAGCTGGAACCCGTGTGTGCCGAGTCTGATGGCCAGCGCTTCAGACGACGGCACGGTTCGAGTGTGGGGCCCCGCCCCCTTCCTCCACACACAGGAAGTGGACACTTTCAACGGTAATGCGTGTTTCCTGTTCAGTGAACACTGTACACTTCACTGAAATCTCTCTTCTCCCCCTCTCTCTCTTTCACTCTCTCGTTTTCTCTCACACACTGTCTGTTTCTCCACAGAGAACTGCAGTAACATGGACAGTTGATGATGATGATGATGATGATGATGATGAAGTCCATTTCAGAGAAACATTCAAAAATATCTAAAGAACCGAGATTCCACGTCAAGAACAAACGAACAAAACCAGAACAGACAATACAGAGTAACAACCTGCGCCAGCGTGTGTGTGTGTGAGAGAGTGTGTGTGTGTGTGTGTAAGTGTTTGGGAGTTCAAAATCGTCACGGTGACTAAATCCGTCTCCATGGCAACCCAAAAAACATGCCGATTTCCAGATCGTTAGGTAAACGAGAGGTGGAGGGATGAGGGGGATAATAAATAGTCTCACTTCTCTCTTCACTCGTTCGTCACACACACACCATTACTGTTCTTTAGTTCTTTCTTTTTTCTTTTTTTTTTACATTTTTATTTAAAGATATTACTAACCCAAGCAGTTTATTTGGTCACACCTCCTCCACACTCCCTCATCCCTCCATCCATCCATCCATCTGTTCTTCTCCTGATTCCCTCACTTCTGACAGGGTTACTGATTGCAGGATTGTGTGTGTGTGTGTGTGTGAGGAGAAATAGGAATAGTTTTAATCTGATTCAGAGCCCCACTGAGACCTTCATCTGTGGAACAAAAAAAATGACGCCAGTTTTGTAACCTTATTGTTTTAAAAAATAATAACAATAAAAAATGAGGGCTGTTTTCTTTCCAACAATTTTTTTTTGTTTGAAATATAATTCGGTTTAAAAAATAACCGTTCCTGTGAAGAGAGGGTGGAGGTTTAGCAAAATAATAAATCCACTGTGACCCTTCAGCTGTCAGTGGACACGCCCACTGTGGTGGGTGTGGTCGTACCTGTGACATCATCACAGAACCCTCCACGCCCTGAGGATTCAGATCATGTACAGATGTAACACTTTTCAGCCTGTTGTTTTAGTTTACTCGCCCCCGAGCTAGCTGTGACGAACCCATGCTGGCGTGCGAATCAGACGGCTGTGTAGATAACCACGTGAACGATTTCAGCCAATTGGCAAAAGGCTGTGACCTCAGGAGGGGGCAGGGGAGCACCGGAGTCTCCACGCTGGCTTCTGATTGGATGCAGTGCATTTCCTGTGTAGTCTGCAGCGAATGTTCCTGAAGCCCCTTCTCATATATGATAATCTATGCAGCGTAGCTCCGCCCACAAATTTCAATCAGTCACATGACACTCAAAATCTCTATAATCTGTGTCCCTGGTCCTGGAATGCTTCCTCACTTATGACCTATGCAGTAAAGCCCCGCCTTTGAGGAATTCATCCACGCCTCTTTTCAGCAAGTTTACAAAACCATGCCCCTTCTTTTTTTTTTTTCTTATAGACTTAACAAGATGCCACGCCCCTTCAATCATCTCACAGACGAATTTAAACAAAGGTTTTTTTTCTTTCCTAGAACGTAATTCATTCATGACCTATGCAACAAAGCCCTGCCCCAAATTTTGACAAAGCTCCACCCTTTTTTTTAAGTTCTAGGAAACGGGCCCGGTTCATACAGTTGCCCCGCCCCTTTGTGTGTGTGTTCCTGTTTGAGGAACGCTTCCTCATTTATGACCTATGCAGCAAAGCCCCACTCAAAAAAATGGCATTTCACATAAAAGCCCCGCCTCTTTTTGAGTTCCAGCTTCGGAGCGGTGTAAAAGGGGGCGTCGTCGCTTTGCACTACGTATAATAATCCACTCGTATTTCAGCCGTCGTGATATTTCTGCCACAAACGCTGGTTTTTGGTGAAATCTGCCAACATGCTGGAAATTTCTGACATGGGAAAAGTGTTTTTTCACGCTGTTGGCTCGCTGTGTTTACCTTTAGGTACAAAAAGACATTTTTTCAGGCAGTAAAGTTTTTTTATTCACAGAGTTTAGAGCTTTCAATTCCCCTTTTGTTTTTTGGAAAGAAACAATATTTACTATGGACTGATAGTAATGCCTTTTTCTGTTTTTATTACATTTTTTGTTACATTTTTTGGGGGGTTATGATTTGTTTTGTTTTGTTTTTGGTTTTTTTTGGTTGATCCTTTATCCCTGTATTATCATATTAAACTATAACCAGCCAAATCGTCTCCTCGTTATTAATTTTTTTATGATTTAACCTTAACATTTATTATTTTTTGGTTCATTTCTTACATTCATATCATTTTTTTTAAAACCATTTTTTTTAAACATTTAACATGACTTGATAACTTCTAAGTGCACTATGGAGAGAGCGGAGCCGAATGAGACGCTCTGAGGCAATATGTCGGGTTTGGATATGAGATTTTTCTTCCTGTATGTGCCATTTAAAGAAATAAAAAAAAAAAAAAACAAAGAAAGGTTTTGTACTTTAAACAGTTTTACAGCCTGGTCTGAAGGAGCGCTGTGGGGTTCGATTTGGTTTTTCTCCCCTAAATGTTTTGAATGGTGATTTGGTAAGAGGTATTTTCACCTCCAGTTGACTGTTTAAGCCACGCCCATTTCCCCACCTTCTTTGGGATCTCAACTTCTACATCGAAAAAAGCTGCTACTCCACCCATCTTTAGCCCCGCCCATAGATCGCTTTTCTTTTTCTTTAAACCCCTTGGACTGTGTGTTTGGTTCAGTTTGAGTAAATATCATAAACCTACCCAGAATGCATTTCTACATTAAAACCGAAGGTTGTTTCGATCACAGAATGGCGGCCGAGGCTGATAGAGTTTAAACAGAGGCCGCCCGCTCTGAGTGCAGGAGTCACTCGCCCCCGGGTCGTAAGAGGAAGTCATCTTTGATCGGCTGTTTCAACTTTTCACCTGTAAATCCTCAGAAAACAAGGCGGTGTATTTGCACCGTCTCAACCCCAGCGCATCTTTATGCAACTTCTCCTGTGACCTGTTTGGCTTCTCATAAGGCCTTACATTGTGGTGAATAGAGCATAGGAGTGTGTGTGTGTGTGTGAGAGAGATTTGGGGAAATGATATGGGTGACTCCTTTACGTGTTAACTCTGTTCTATCACATGTGACTGTACTGTTTTGTATTGTTGTGTAGGAGATGTGTTCACTAGGCATATTTTCAATAAAGCTTTCAGGGTTTTGAAAAACGCTGTGCGCCATGCTGATGACTTGCTGAGTGAGGCGTGGAGTCATTAAACATAGAAGCGAAGATTTATTCCTTTATACAGTGGAATAGTTGAGCTGTCTTTATTTCTCACATATGCATGACTGCACAGTGAAATTCTTTCTTTACATATCCCACCCTTGGGGGTCAGAGCGCAGGGTCAGTCACGATCCTGACCCCTGGAGCAGGGTGGGGTTAAGGGCCCAGCCGTGGCAGGTTAGCGGTGCTGGGGCTCGAACCCTGGTCTTCTAACCATTAACCCAGAGCTTTAACCACTCGAGCCCTGAAGATATGATAATGAACCATGTTGTGCTAGTGGACAAGTTCTTGGTTTTGGTGTCTGAACCTGGAGATATATTTTTCTGGATTGATCAGCAACAAAAAAAAGTACGCTAGCTAATTTATTATAATCAGAAATGTGTTCTGTAAAAAGTTTTTAATCACTACTACAGTTAATTAACAATGTTTAATGGATGTTTGAATGGAAAACAAACACTTAATGTGTACAAGGTTTATTTTATATGGCTAATATATATATTTTTTAAAATACACTAGTAAATAAAGTATGAAGGAATACAACGTGTAAAGACTTGGCGTCGCCATTTTGAATTCTTTGCGTTTACGCTGTGCGTGCGACGTCACGACGCACGGTTACGTAGCACCGACTCGTTTAATGGACTGGACGCGGAAGAGTGCCGT
>NC_080715.1:43237522-43282522 GCF_019097595.1 Hemibagrus wyckioides
GCCTCGCTGCGTCGCTCCCTCACTGTGTCGCTCCCTCACTGTGTCGCTCCCTCACTGTGTCATTCCCTCACTCCCTCACTGCGTCGCTCCCTCACTGCGTCGCTCCCTCACTGCGTCGCTCCCTCACTGTGTCGCTCCCTCACTCCCTCACTGTGTCGCTCCCTCACTGTGTCGCTCCCTCACTGTGTCGCTCCCTCACTCCCTCACTGTGTCGCTCCCTCACTGTGTCGCTCCCTCACTCCCTCACTGTGTCGCTCCCTCACTGTGTCATTCCCTCGCTCCCTCACTGTGTCGCTCCCTCACTGTGTCGCTCCCTCACTGTGTCGCTCCCTCACTGTGTCGCTCCCTCACTGTGTCGCTCCCTCACTGTGTCATTCCCTCGCTCCCTCACTGTGTCGCTCCCTCACTGCGTCGCTCCCTCACTGCGTCGCTCCCTCACTGCGTCGCTCCCTCACTGTGTCGCTCCCTCACTGCGTCACTGTCATTCCCTCACTGTGTCGCTCCCTCACTGTGTCATTCCCTCACTGTGTCACTGTGTCGCTCCCTCACTGTGTCGCTCCCTCACTGTGTCGCTCCCTCACTGTGTCGCTCCCTCACTGTGTCGCTCCCTCACTGCCTCACTGTGTCGCTCCCTCACTGCCTCACTGTGTCGCTCCCTCACTGTTTCGCTCCCTCACTGCCTCACTGTGTCGCTCCCTCACTGCCTCACTGTGTCGCTCCCTCACTGCCTCACTGTGTCGCTCCCTCACTGTGTCGCTCCCTCACTGTGTCGCTCCCTCACTGTGTCGCTCCCTCACTGTGTCGCTCCCTCACTGTGTCGCTCCCTCACTGTGTCGCTGCCTCACTGTGTCGCTGCCTCACTGTGTCGCTGCCTCACTGTGTCGCTCCCTCACTGTGTCGCTCCCTCACTCCCTCACTGTGTCGCTCCCTCACTGTGTCGCTCCCTCACTGTGTCGCTCCCTCACTGTGTCATTCCCTCACTCCCTCACTGCGTCGCTCCCTCACTGCGTCGCTCCCTCACTGCGTCGCTCCCTCACTGCGTCGCTCCCTCACTCCCTCACTGTGTCGCTCCCTCACTGTGTCGCTCCCTCACTCCCTCACTGTGTCGCTCCCTCACTGTGTCGCTCCCTCACTGTGTCGCTCCCTCACTCCCTCACTGTGTCGCTCCCTCACTGTGTCGCTCCCTCACTGTGTCGCTCCCTCACTGCGTCACTGTGTCATTCCCTCGCTCCCTCACTGTGTCATTCCCTCACTCCCTCACTGCGTCGCTCCCTCACTGCGTCGCTCCCTCACTGCGTCGCTCCCTCACTGCGTCGCTCCCTCACTGTGTCGCTCCCTCACTGCGTCGCTCCCTCACTGCGTCGCTCCCTCACTGCGTCGCTCCCTCACTGTGTCGCTCCCTCACTGCGTCGCTCCCTCACTGCGTCGCTCCCTCACTGCGTCGCTCCCTCACTGCGTCGCTCCCTCACTGTGTCGCTCCCTCACTGCGTCGCTCCCTCACTGTGTCGCTCCCTCACTGCGTCACTGTGTCATTCCCTCACTGTGTCGCTCCCTCACTGTGTCATTCCCTCACTGTGTCACTGTGTCGCTCCCTCACTGTGTCGCTCCCTCACTGTGTCGCTCCCTCACTGTGTCGCTCCCTCACTGCCTCACTGTGTCGCTCCCTCACTGCCTCACTGTGTCGCTCCCTCACTGTTTCGCTCCCTCACTGCCTCACTGTGTCGCTCCCTCACTGCCTCACTGTGTCGCTCCCTCACTGTGTCGCTCCCTCACTGTGTCGCTCCCTCACTGTGTCGCTCCCTCACTGTGTCGCTCCCTCACTGTGTCGCTGCCTCACTGTGTCGCTGCCTCACTGTGTCGCTGCCTCACTGTGTCGCTGCCTCACTGTGTCGCTGCCTCACTGTGTCGCTGCCTCACTGTGTCGCTGCCTCACTGTGTCGCTGCCTCACTGTGTCGCTCCCTCACTCCCTCACTGTGTCGCTCCCTCACTGTGTCGCTCCCTCACTGTGTCGCTCCCTCACTGTGTCGCTCCCTCACTGTGTCGCTCCCTCACTGTGTCGCTCCCTCACTGTGTCATTCCCTCACTCCCTCACTGTGTCGCTCCCTCACTCCCTCACTGCGTCGCTCCCTCACTGCGTCGCTCCCTCACTGCGTCGCTCCCTCACTCCCTCACTGTGTCGCTCCCTCACTGTGTCGCTCCCTCACTCCCTCACTGTGTCGCTCCCTCACTGTGTCGCTCCCTCACTGTGTCGCTCCCTCACTCCCTCACTGTGTCGCTCCCTCACTGTGTCGCTCCCTCACTCCCTCACTGTGTCGCTCCCTCACTCCCTCACTGTGTCGCTCCCTCACTGTGTCGCTCCCTCACTGTGTCGCTCCCTCACTGTGTCATTCCCTCACTCCCTCACTGTGTCGCTCCCTCACTGTGTCGCTCCCTCACTGTGTCATTCCCTCACTGTGTCGCTCCCTCACTGTGTCGCTCCCTCACTGTGTCGCTCCCTCACTGTGTCGCTCCCTCACTCCCTCACTGTGTCGCTCCCTCACTGTGTCATTCCCTCACTCCCTCACTGTGTCGCTCCCTCACTGTGTCGCTCCCTCACTGTGTCGCTCCCTCACTCCCTCACTGTGTCGCTCCCTCACTGTGTCGCTCCCTCACTCCCTCACTGTGTCGCTCCCTCACTGTGTCATTCCCTCGCTCCCTCACTGTGTCGCTCCCTCACTGTGTCGCTCCCTCACTGTGTCGCTCCCTCACTGTGTCATTCCCTCGCTCCCTCACTGTGTCATTCCCTCACTCCCTCACTGCGTCGCTCCCTCACTGCGTCGCTCCCTCACTGCGTCGCTCCCTCACTGCGTCGCTCCCTCACTGTGTCGCTCCCTCACTGCGTCACTGTGTCATTCCCTCACTGTGTCGCTCCCTCACTGTGTCATTCCCTCACTGTGTCACTGTGTCGCTCCCTCACTGTGTCGCTCCCTCACTGTGTCGCTCCCTCACTGTGTCGCTCCCTCACTGCCTCACTGTGTCGCTCCCTCGCTGTGTCGCTGCCTCGCTGTGTCGCTCCCTCACTGCCTCGCTGCGTCGCTCCCTCGCTGCCTCGCTGCGTCGCTCCCTCGCTGCCTCGCTGCGTCGCTGCCTCGCTGCGTCGCTCCCTCGCTGCGTCGCTCCCTCGCTGCGTCGCTGCCTCGCTGCGTCGCTGCCTCGCTGCGTCGCTGCCTCGCTGTGTCGCTCCCTCGCTGTGTCGCTGCCTCGCTGTGTCGCTCCCTCGCTGCCTCGCTGTGTCGCTCCCTCGCTGCCTCGCTGTGTCGCTGCCTCGCTGTGTCGCTGCCTCGCTGTGTCGCTCCCTCGCTGCGTCGCTGCCTCACTGTGTCATTCCCTCACTCCCTCACTGCGTCGCTCCCTCACTGCGTCGCTCCCTCACTGCGTCGCTCCCTCACTGCGTCGCTCCCTCACTCCCTCACTGTGTCGCTCCCTCACTGTGTCGCTCCCTCACTCCCTCACTGTGTCGCTCCCTCACTGTGTCGCTCCCTCACTGTGTCGCTCCCTCACTCCCTCACTGTGTCGCTCCCTCACTGTGTCGCTCCCTCACTGTGTCGCTCCCTCACTGCGTCACTGTGTCATTCCCTCGCTCCCTCACTGTGTCATTCCCTCACTCCCTCACTGCGTCGCTCCCTCACTGCGTCGCTCCCTCACTGCGTCGCTCCCTCACTGTGTCGCTCCCTCACTGCGTCACTGTGTCGCTCCCTCACTGCGTCACTGTGTCATTCCCTCACTGTGTCGCTCCCTCACTGTGTCATTCCCTCACTGTGTCACTGTGTCGCTCCCTCACTGTGTCGCTCCCTCACTGTGTCGCTCCCTCACTGTGTCGCTCCCTCACTGTGTCGCTCCCTCACTGCCTCACTGTGTCGCTCCCTCACTGCCTCACTGTGTCGCTCCCTCACTGTTTCGCTCCCTCACTGCCTCACTGTGTCGCTCCCTCACTGCCTCACTGTGTCGCTCCCTCACTGTGTCGCTCCCTCACTGTGTCGCTCCCTCACTGTGTCGCTCCCTCACTGTGTCGCTCCCTCACTGTGTCGCTGCCTCACTGTGTCGCTGCCTCACTGTGTCGCTGCCTCACTGTGTCGCTGCCTCACTGTGTCGCTGCCTCACTGTGTCGCTGCCTCACTGTGTCGCTCCCTCACTGTGTCGCTCCCTCACTGTGTCGCTCCCTCACTGTGTCGCTCCCTCACTGTGTCGCTCCCTCACTGTGTCATTCCCTCACTCCCTCACTGCGTCGCTCCCTCACTGCGTCGCTCCCTCACTGCGTCGCTCCCTCACTGCGTCGCTCCCTCACTCCCTCACTGTGTCGCTCCCTCACTGTGTCGCTCCCTCACTCCCTCACTGTGTCGCTCCCTCACTGTGTCGCTCCCTCACTGTGTCGCTCCCTCACTCCCTCACTGTGTCGCTCCCTCACTGTGTCGCTCCCTCACTGTGTCGCTCCCTCACTGTGTCGCTCCCTCACTGTGTCGCTCCCTCACTCCCTCACTGTGTCGCTCCCTCACTGTGTCGCTCCCTCACTGTGTCGCTCCCTCACTGTGTCATTCCCTCACTCCTTCACTGTGTCGCTCCCTCACTGTGTCGCTCCCTCACTGTGTCATTCCCTCACTGTGTCGCTCCCTCACTGTGTCGCTCCCTCACTGTGTCGCTCCCTCACTGTGTCGCTCCCTCACTGTGTCGCTCCCTCACTCCCTCACTGTGTCGCTCCCTCACTGTGTCATTCCCTCACTCCCTCACTGTGTCGCTCCCTCACTGCGTCGCTCCCTCACTGCGTCGCTCCCTCACTGCGTCGCTCCCTCACTGCGTCGCTCCCTCACTGCGTCGCTCCCTCACTGCGTCGCTCCCTCACTGTGTCGCTCCCTCACTGTGTCATTCCCTCACTGCCTCACTGTGTCGCTCCCTCACTGCGTCACTGTGTCGCTCCCTCACTGCGTCACTGTGTCATTCCCTCACTGTGTCGCTCCCTCACTGCGTCACTGTGTCGCTCCCTCACTGTGTCGCTCCCTCACTGTGTCGCTCCCTCACTGTGTCGCTCCCTCACTGCGTCATTCCCTCACTGTGTCATTCCCTCACTGTGTCGCTCCCTCACTGTGTCGCTCCCTCACTGTGTCGCTCCCTCACTGTGTCGCTCCCTCACTGTGTCGCTCCCTCACTGTGTCGCTCCCTCACTGTGTCGCTCCCTCACTGTGTCGCTCCCTCACTGTGTCGCTCCCTCACTGCCTCACTGTGTCGCTCCCTCACTGCCTCACTGTGTCGCTCCCTCACTGTGTCGCTCCCTCACTGTGTCGCTCCCTCACTGCCTCACTGTGTCGCTCCCTCACTGTGTCGCTCCCTCACTGTGTCGCTCCCTCACTGTGTCGCTCCCTCACTGTGTCGCTCCCTCACTGTGTCGCTCCCTCACTGCCTCACTGTGTCGCTCCCTCACTGTGTCGCTCCCTCACTGTGTCGCTCCCTCACTGTGTCGCTCCCTCACTGTGTCGCTCCCTCACTGCCTCACTGTGTCGCTCCCTCACTGCCTCACTGTGTCGCTCCCTCACTGCCTCACTGTGTCGCTCCCTCACTGCCTCACTGTGTCGCTCCCTCACTGCCTCACTGTGTCGCTCCCTCACTGCCTCACTGTGTCGCTCCCTCACTGCCTCACTGTGTCGCTCCCTCACTGCCTCACTGTGTCGCTCCCTCACTGTGTCGCTCCCTCACTGTGTCGCTCCCTCACTGTGTCGCTCCCTCACTGTGTCGCTCCCTCACTGTGTCGCTCCCTCACTCCCTCACTGTGTCGCTCCCTCACTGTGTCGCTCCCTCACTGTGTCGCTCCCTCACTGTGTCGCTCCCTCACTGTGTCGCTCCCTCACTGTGTCGCTCCCTCACTGCGTCGCTCCCTCACTGCGTCGCTCCCTCACTGTGTCGCTCCCTCACTGCCTCACTGTGTCGCTCCCTCACTGTGTCGCTCCCTCACTGCCTCACTGTGTCGCTCCCTCACTGTGTCGCTCCCTCACTGCCTCACTGTGTCGCTCCCTCACTGTGTCGCTCCCTCACTGCCTCACTGTGTCGCTCCCTCACTGTGTCGCTCCCTCACTGCCTCACTGTGTCGCTCCCTCACTGTGTCGCTCCCTCACTGTGTCGCTCCCTCACTGTGTCGCTCCCTCACTGTGTGGTTCCCTCACTGTGTGGTTCCCTCACTGTGTGGTTCCCTCACTGTGTCGCTCCCTCACTGTGTCATTCCCTCACTGCCTCACTGTGTCGCTCCCTCACTGCGTCACTGTGTCATTCCCTCACTGTGTCGCTCCCTCACTGCGTCACTGTGTCGCTCCCTCACTGTGTCGCTCCCTCACTGCGTCACTGTGTCGCTCCCTCACTGCCTCACTGTGTCGCTCCCTCACTGTGTCGCTCCCTCACTGTGTCGCTCCCTCACTGTGTCGCTCCCTCACTGTGTCGCTCCCTCACTGCCTCACTGTGTCGCTCCCTCACTGTGTCGCTCCCTCACTGCGTCACTGTGTCACTGTGTCGCTCCCTCACTGCGTCACTGTGTCGCTCCCTCACTGCGTCACTGTGTCGCTCCCTCACTGCGTCACTGTGTCGCTCCCTCACTGTGTCGCTCCCTCACTGTGTCGCTCCCTCACTGTGTCGCTCCCTCACTGTGTCGCTCCCTCACTGCCTCACTGTGTCGCTCCCTCACTGTGTCGCTCCCTCACTGCGTCACTGTGTCGCTCCCTCACTGTGTCATTCCCTCACTCCCTCACTGTGTCGCTCCCTCACTGTGTCGCTCCCTCACTGCGTCACTGTGTCGCTCCCTCACTGCGTCACTGTGTCGCTCCCTCACTGCGTCACTGTGTCGCTCCCTCACTGCGTCACTGTGTCGCTCCCTCACTGCGTCACTGTGTCGCTCCCTCACTGCGTCACTGTGTCGCTCCCTCACTGTGTCGCTCCCTCACTGCGTCGCTCCCTCACTGCGTCGCTCCCTCACTGCGTCGCTCCCTCACTGCGTCGCTCCCTCACTGCGTCGCTCCCTCACTGCCTATTGTCTCTCCCTCACTGCCTATTGTCTCTCCCTCACTGCCTAATTGCGTCGCTCCCTCACTGCGTCACTCCCTCACTGCCTATTGTGTCACTCCCTCACTGCGTCGCTCCCTCACTGTGTCACTCCCTCACTGTCACTCCCTCACTGCCTATTGTCACGCCCTCACTCCCTCACTGCGTCGCTCCCTCACTGCGTCGCTCCCTCACTGCGTCACTCCCTCACTGCCTAATTGCGTCACTCCCTCACTGCGTCACTCCCTCACTGCCTATTGTGTCACTCCCTCACTGCGTCGCTCCCTCACTGCGTCGCTCCCTCACTGCGTCGCTCCCTCACTGCGTCACGCCCTCACTGCCTATTGTCACTCCTTCACTGCGTCGCTCCCTCACTGCGTCGCTCCCTCACTGCCTAATTGCGTCGCTCCCTCACTGCGTCACGCCCTCACTGCCTATTGTGTCACGCCCTCACTGCCTAACTGCGTCGCTCCCTCACTGCGTCGCTCCCTCACTGCGTCACTCCCTCACTGCCTAATTGCGTCACTCCCTCACTGCGTCACTCCCTCACTGCCTATTGTGTCACTCCCTCACTCCCTCACTGCGTCGCTCCCTCACTGCCTAATTGCGTCACTCCCTCACTGCGTCACGCCCTCACTGCCTATTGTGTCACTCCCTCACTGCCTAATTGCGTCACTCCCTCACTGCGTCACGCCCTCACTGCCTATTGTGTCACTCCCTCACTGCCTAATTGCGTCACTACCTCACTGCGTCACGCCCTCACTGCGTCGCTCCCTCACTGCCTAATTGCGTCACTCCCTCACTGCGTCACGCCCTCACTGCCTAACTGCGTCACGCCCTCACTGGGTCGCTCCCTCACTGCCTAATTGCGTCACTCCCTCACTGCGTCACTCCCTCACTGCCTATTGTGTCACTCCCTCACTCCCTCACTGCGTCGCTCCCTCACTGCCTAATTGCGTCACTCCCTCACTGCGTCACGCCCTCACTGCCTATTGTGTCACTCCCTCACTGCCTAATTGCGTCACTCCCTCACTGCGTCACGCCCTCACTGCCTATTGTGTCACTCCCTCACTGCCTAATTGCGTCACTACCTCACTGCGTCACGCCCTCACTGCGTCGCTCCCTCACTGTGTCGCTCCCTCACTGCCTCACTGTGTCGCTCCCTCACTGTGTCGCTCCCTCACTGTGTCGCTCCCTCACTGCCTCACTGTGTCGCTCCCTCACTGCCTCACTGTGTCGCTCCCTCACTGTGTCGCTCCCTCACTGTGTCGCTCCCTCACTGTGTCGCTCCCTCACTGCCTCACTGTGTCGCTCCCTCACTGTGTCGCTCCCTCACTGTGTCGCTCCCTCACTGTGTCGCTCCCTCACTGTGTCGCTCCCTCACTGTGTCGCTCCCTCACTGCCTCACTGTGTCGCTCCCTCACTGTGTCGCTCCCTCACTGTGTCGCTGCCTCACTGTGTCGCTGCCTCACTGTGTCGCTGCCTCGCTGCCTCACTGTGTCGCTCCCTCGCTGCCTCACTGTGTCGCTCCCTCGCTGCCTCACTGTGTCGCTCCCTCGCTGCCTCACTGTGTCGCTCCCTCGCTGCCTCACTGTGTCGCTCCCTCGCTGCCTCACTGTGTCGCTCCCTCGCTGCCTCACTGTGTCGCTGCCTCACTGTGTCGCTGCCTCGCTGTGTCGCTCCCTCACTGCGTCGCTCCCTCACTGTGTCGCTCCCTCACTCCCTCACTGTGTCGCTCCCTCACTGCGTCGCTCCCTCACTGTGTCGCTCCCTCACTGCGTCGCTCCCTCACTGCGTCGCTCCCTCACTGCGTCGCTCCCTCACTGCGTCGCTCCCTCACTGTGTCGCTCCCTCACTGCCTCACTGTGTCGCTCCCTCACTGTGTCGCTCCCTCACTGCCTCACTGTGTCGCTCCCTCACTGTGTCGCTCCCTCACTGCCTCACTGTGTCGCTCCCTCACTGTGTCGCTCCCTCACTGCCTCACTGTGTCGCTCCCTCACTGTGTCGCTCCCTCACTGTGTCGCTCCCTCACTGTGTCGCTCCCTCACTGTGTCGCTCCCTCACTGTGTCGCTCCCTCACTGTGTCGCTCCCTCACTGTGTCGCTCCCTCACTGTGTCGCTCCCTCACTGTGTGGTTCCCTCACTGCCTCACTGTGTCGCTCCCTCACTGCGTCACTGTGTCGCTCCCTCACTGTGTCGCTCCCTCACTGCGTCACTGTGTCGCTCCCTCACTGCCTCACTGTGTCGCTCCCTCACTGTGTCGCTCCCTCACTGTGTCGCTCCCTCACTGTGTCGCTCCCTCACTGTGTCGCTCCCTCACTGTGTCGCTCCCTCACTGTGTCGCTCCCTCACTGCGTCACTGTGTCGCTCCCTCACTGTGTCGCTCCCTCACTGCGTCACTGTGTCATTCCCTCACTGTGTCGCTCCCTCACTGCGTCACTGTGTCGCTCCCTCACTGCGTCACTGTGTCGCTCCCTCACTGCGTCACTGTGTCGCTCCCTCACTGTGTCGCTCCCTCACTGTGTCGCTCCCTCACTGTGTCGCTCCCTCACTGTGTCGCTCCCTCACTGTGTCGCTCCCTCACTGCCTCACTGTGTCGCTCCCTCACTGTGTCGCTCCCTCACTGCGTCACTGTGTCGCTCCCTCACTGCGTCACTGTGTCGCTCCCTCACTGTGTCGCTCCCTCACTGCGTCGCTCCCTCACTGCGTCGCTCCCTCACTGCGTCGCTCCCTCACTGCGTCGCTCCCTCACTGCGTCGCTCCCTCACTGCGTCGCTCCCTCACTGCGTCGCTCCCTCACTGCGTCGCTCCCTCACTGCTTCGCTCCCTCACTGCGTCGCTCCCTCACTGCGTCGCTCCCTCACTGCGTCGCTCCCTCACTGCCTATTGTCTCTCCCTCACTGCCTATTGTCTCTCCCTCACTGCCTAATTGCGTCGGTCCCTCACTGCGTCACGCCCTCACTGCCTATTGCGTCGCTCCCTCACTGCGTCGCTCCCTCACTGCGTCGCTCCCTCACTGCGTCGCTCCCTCACTGCGTCACGCCCTCACTGCCTATTGTGTCACGCCCTCACTCCCTCACTGCGTCGCTCCCTCACTGCGTCGCTCCCTCACTGCGTCGCTCCCTCACTGCGTCGCTCCCTCACTGCCTAATTGCGTCGCTCCCTCACTGCGTCACGCCCTCACTGCCTATTGTGTCACTCCCTCACTGCGTCGCTCCCTCACTGCGTCGCTCCCTCACTGCGTCGCTCCCTCACTGCGTCACGCCCTCACTGCCTATTGTCACTCCTTCACTGCGTCGCTCCCTCACTGCGTCGCTCCCTCACTGCCTAATTGCGTCGCTCCCTCACTGCGTCACGCCCTCACTGCCTATTGTGTCACGCCCTCACTGCCTAACTGCGTCGCTCCCTCACTGCGTCGCTCCCTCACTGCGTCACTCCCTCACTGCCTAATTGCGTCACTCCCTCACTGTGTCACTCCCTCACTGTCACTCCCTCACTCCCTCACTGCGTCGCTCCCTCACTGCCTAATTGCGTCACGCCCTCACTGCCTATTGTGTCACTCCCTCACTGCCTATTGTGTCACTCCCTCACTGCCTAACTCACTCCCTCACTGCCTAACTGTCACTCCCTCACTGCCTAACTGCGTCACTACCTCACTGTGTCACTCCCTCACTGCCTAATTGTGTCACTCCCTCACTGCCTCACTGCGTCACTACCTCACTGCGTCACGCCCTCACTGCGTCGCTCCCTCACTGCCTAATTGCGTCACTCCCTCACTGCGTCACGCCCTCACTGCCTAACTGCGTCACGCCCTCACTGGGTCGCTCCCTCACTGCCTAATTGCGTCACTCCCTCACTGCGTCACTCCCTCACTCCCTCACTGCGTCACTCCCTCACTGCGTCACTCCCTCACTGCGTCACTCCCTCACTGCGTCACTCCCTCACTGCGTCACTCCCTCACTCTCACTGCATTACTCCCTCACTCTCACTGTCACTCCCTCAATGCCTCACTCCCTTGCTGTGTCACTCCTTCACTGCGTCACTCCCTCCCTGCCTCACTGCATCACTCCTTCACTGCGTCACTCCCTCCCTGCCTCACTGCATCACTCCTTCACTGCGTCACTCCCTCCCTGCCTCACTGCATCACTCCTTCACTGCGTCACTCCCTCCCTGCCTCACTGCATCACTCCTTCACTGCGTCACTCCCTCCCTGCCTCACTGCATCACTCCTTCACTGCGTCACTCTCTCATTGTGTCACACCCTCACTGCTCACTCTCACTGCTCACTCCCTCACTGCGTCACTCCCTCACTGCGTCACTCTCTCACTCCCTCACTGCGTCACTCTCTCACTCCCTCACTGCGTCACTCTCTCACTCCCTCACTGTGTCACTCTCGCACTCCCTCACTGCGTCACTCTCGCACTCCCTCACTGCGTCACTCTCGCACTCCCTCACTGCGTCACTCCCTCACTGCGTCACTCTCTCACTCCCTCACTGCGTCACTCCCTCACTGCGTCACTCTCTCACTCCCTCACTGTCACTCTCTCACTCCCTCACTGCGTCACTCCCTCACTGCGTCACTCTCGCACTCCCTCACTGCGTCACTCTCGCACTCCCTCACTGCGTCACTCTCGCACTCCCTCACTGCGTCACTCTCGCACTCCCTCACTGCGTCACTCTCGCACTCCCTCACTGCGTCACTCTCTCACTCCCTCACTGCGTCACTCTCTCACTCCCTCACTGCGTCACTCTCGCACTCCCTCACTGCGTCACTCTCGCACTCCCTCACTGTCACACTCTCACTCCCTCATTGCGTTACTCTCTCACTCTCTCACTGTGTCACTCTCTCATTGCCTCACTCCCTCAGTCTCTCACTCTCTCACTCCCTCACTGCTTCACTCTCTCACTGTCACTCCCTCACTGTGTCACTCCCCCAGTGCCTCACTCTCTTATTGCCTCACTCCCTTACTCTCTCACTCCCTCACTGCCTCACTTCGTCACTCTCACCTGTAATTAATCTAATCTCTGCTTTCACTGCATTGATCAGCAGTGTCTGTGTGAGAGTGACTCTCAGCTCACTGTGTGAGGTCCATCTTTCACACACACACACACACACTTGCAAACATTAAGAAAAGGCTTCTTAAATGATTTCATCACACTCCAGCGGTGTCTGGGCTGGATCTGGGGATTAGATCAGGGAGCTGTACTGAGAGGACGAGCAGATAGACAGGAGTAAGGGACAGACTGGAGTAGGGTCTGGAATAGACAAGCATCTGGACTGGAGTCTGGACTGGAGTCTGGACTGGAGTCTGGACTGGAGTCTGGACTGGAGTCTGGACTGGAGTCTGGACTGGAGTCTGGACTGGAGTCTGGACTGGAGTCTGGACTGGAGTCTGGACTGGTTATTAGGATGTAGTTGAGGATGACTCACAGGGTGAAGTAGACAGGGGCTTGAGTAAGGGACAGGAGAGACATGGACAGGTGTAGGGACTGCACTCTAGGAGCTGAATTAGTGCATGACTATGTGCACTGCAGAGGAGAGATGGAGTTACGGAGAGATGGACTAGACTCTGAGGAGGAGGAAATGAATTTAGAGGACAGATTAAATGATGCAGCTGATGGCTTACACTGTGTGATTGACAGATTGTTTGTTATCTCTCTCTCTCTCTCTACAGTCTTGTGTCCTACATAACCTGGATGAACAGATTGTTCCAGAAAGATCCAGATGAATCATGGGATTGTGTTCTTCCTCCGGAAGCCAGATTTTTTTAAAATTCCTGACCCTTTATTTCTACATCTCTCTCTTTATCGTGTAGTAAAGTTATTTTTCTATCTCGGGGCATGAGCGTCTCACAGCAGTGTACAGTGTGGAGTTTCCTTAGAGAAGGTCTGAAATCTCCACTGGCTTCGCCTCGAAACAATACACACCTTTCTCTCCTGCATCTAATTAGCACTTAGTATGCCAGTTAGCATGCTAAACACTAAAGACGGGTTTCACGTTCCAGGTAGCGGAGCTGTTCCTCTCCACCTGAGCTGAAACGTGTGAACACTACATCCACGTCAGCATTAGGCTTATTTTCATATTCAGGATTGGTTTTTTTCTGGTTTCTCGACATTGCCTGAAGAATTTTCTATTTTCTGATGCAGTCGTGTTACACAATTGAACACAAAAAATGTGAAGAACGATGAAATGTTTTGTCCGATCTTGCGGTCAGCAGCCGGTCACACCAGTAACGTTTAGAATCTAAACGCAGAAGAATACGAATAAACTTCTTAACCAGTAGAATTCACACAATCGTCCACATGGTATCACGTGACTGTCATGAATGTAAATAACCTGAATATCGTTTAAAGTGAATGATCTCATGCTCGTGTTCTTATAGGAATCTTGCCTCACTAGTGCAGATGATTAGCTAGCTAATATTTTACCACGATGCTGAGCGCGGTTTGCGCTAATCTGCAGTGCGACCGGCTGCAGACGTTACAGGAAACTATTTTTTTATTCGTTATTGACTGAGATTTGATAGATTTGTAGTTTTGATAAAGAAAAATGAAATAAAAAAAATCATGTGGACATGTAGAAATGAAAACACGCACACGTGTGTGGCTAAAGCTAGCGTTAGCGTCATTGCAGAGAGTTTAGCTAAAGCCTGAATAAATACAGGGCAACAGAAAACACAGCATTCATCCATATGACACTGTTACACATTCTTAATCCATCCTCATTCTCGCTCTTTATTCTCAGTGCTCATCCTCAATCCTCATCCTTAATCTTCATCCTCATTCTCACTCTTCATCCTCAATCCTCACTCTTCATCCTCATTCTTACTCTTTATCCTCAGTTCTCATTGTTCATTCTCAATCCTCATTCTCACTCATCCTCATTCTTACTCTTGATCCTCAATCCTCATCATCACTCTTCATCCTCATTCTCACTCTCCTCACTCTTCGTCCTCACTCATCCTCAATCCTCATCACATCACCAGGGTTCTTCAGCTGGTCTTAAAGATTCTACAGAAAACCTTCTTCAGTTTCTTCTTGAAGGTTCTTCCTCACCATAAACAGAACCCTTTACTGGAAACTAAGAACTGCAAGTTACCCAGTAAACCCTTAAAGAACCTCTGAAGAACCATTTTGTACATGTTCCTAAAGTTTAGGCTTCTTCAGGCCTCATCTCTCGTCAGATAGTTCAGAGTTCTCCGGATTTCACTCGAGCAGGTTCTAGAGTCTGAGATGGGAAATAAGCAGCAATAATTTTCTACTAAAACCCAGACGCACGCAGAGAGCAGGTTCTTTAAGGGTTCTTTGGACTTTAAGGAACCTTTGAGGGTTCTAGAGTGACGTCCAACACATTCGTAATGATCTGATGAAGATACCAGAGGTTCTTTACTGGATCATTAATGGTTCTTAGCTTCTGGTTCTTTTTTATTTCATGAGGAACCCTTGAGTTGTTATTATTATTATTATTATTATTATTATTATTATTATCATTATTAAATAACCGTGATTTCGGTGCAGAAGATCAGGCTAGTACTCTTTTGCTAGCTGCAGAACCTCCAGTTTAAAACCTACTTCACAGAACCAAAGATGGGCTTAAATTTCATGGTTGTAGTTTGTGTTAGTTAGCATTAGCATTTAGCATCAGCTGTGCAGCCTGTGACTGGAGAGATTTGTTTTAGCATGTCGTGTTTTTTGTTTTTTTGGTCTGTGACTCGGTGAAGACCGTGGCTATTCTGCTAATATCTAATTATTTTTTTTTTATAAATCTGCATGTTGTTTTCTTCTCAGAGTGTGAAGGAGGCGGAGCGTCATGGAGCGCTTTTATTGGCTGAAATCACAAGTGTGACAAATTTCTTTTGTAAAATAAAAAAAATGAGTTTCCTAAAGCTAGCTAGCTTTTTTTTATTTCAATTAAAAAACAAAAGGAGCTAAAAAAAAAATAAATAAATAAAAAAATAAAAAACCTAACCGCTAATAGAACAATAAACTAGATGGTTAAAGGTGGCTATCGGGTTAGCATTGGAGTAGCAAGTTAGCTAGTTTTGTGGTCACCGAGGCTAATAAAGTCCTGGAATGCTACACCAGTGTTAGCTGCATGTGCTTTTATTTTTAGCGCTATTAAGATTGAGAAAAAGGAAAGTTGGCTGTTTAGTACCCTGTGTTAGCATATGAGCATGTTAGCTTGTATAATAAGCAATAATTTATAAATCTTTCACATTTGAATGACGTTAGCTAACGAACACAGGCTACAGGTTTTAACTCTATGACACGGCGGTTTTTCTAGCTAGCGCTGTCTGCTGTAGCGTAAGCGACACAGCGTGTCCAGTGTGAACGCGGTATTTGAAATGCGGTACGTTAGAGGTGAGGAAGTTGAAAAGGTTTATTTTTAGCTGAAAGACAGACAGGTTTAAACCTTTTTCTTAGAGCTGAGCTCGTTTCCAGCTCCTCAGAACTCACAGAGATTTTATATTTATACGCGAAACAATAACAAGCAAAAGAAAACGCTGATTTTCCTTCTTTTCTTTTGTAACTGCCTGACATTTTATACATAAAGTTATTTTTTAAAGCAGCTTTACCTCATAGTGATTAATTTATTTAGTTTTTATAAACCAGCCCATGTTCTGTAACAGTACTTTGTGTTTTTTTGTGCCTCATGACTCGTTTGAAATAAATGCTAACATGCTAAAAAACAAAAACGCTGTGTTTATTAGTTTTTATTGATTTTGTTTTCTGTTTAGGAAGAAGAAAATGAGCATTTCTACAAAATTCTGGATTGAAATCTCTTTTTCTAAGCCTGCTAACGTAAACACGCGGCTCGAAATCAAGCTATCTTTTACTATTAAAAACATGAAGTGTTATTACACAGTTATTACACTCCTTCCACACTCAGTTTTATTTAAGTTTGATTAAAATCCACAGATCTTTAGAAGTGTCACTACTCGAGCGTGTGTCCAGGTACGGACCGGAGTTGTGACGAGAACCGAGTTCAGTCTTGCCATCGCGTAGAACGATGTCACCGCACTGCGTGACCCCGCCTCTTCTTCTCCTCCTCGTGCTCTGATTGGTCGAGTCCGCGTGCTGATGTGACACTTTCGACGTTCTTTATTTCTGAACGCTGTCCCACACACTCAAAGGGTCAGGGGTCAGAGGTTGGTGTCCGTGAACATGGTGTGCTCTTTCCTCACGGTGCTGAAACCTTTAATGGTGTCCACAAACTCCTCATCAAACTGAGAGAGGAAACAACAACAATCATCATTAATGTCATATTTCTAAATAATTATAATAATAATTAATATTAAATAATTTGTTTCCTCTATTTTATTGTTAGCACTACAGAGGTGTTGATGCAATTTTATATTATATTCCTAAAATAATATTTTATTATTAATAAAACTTTATTATTTTACTATTATTTATTTAGTTTTATTTATTTATTTATTTTTATATTTATTATTAATCAATTAATTATTTAATGATTTAATTTAATGTTTTAATTAATTGATTAATTAATTGATTCATTTATTTAGTTATTTATATTAATTAATTTGTTTATTTATTTATTTGTTCATTTTTAATTAGATGTTATTTAAAAGTAAATGAATTAAAAGGGGATTTATTTTAACCCCAGACTCCTCACCATTCCACTGTCATGAGCTCTGAAATGAGGATCCCACACGTCATCCTGCCCCTCCCCCAGCTTCCGGTCAATCAGCTGGCTCACGCTGCGCCGCAAAGGATTCTGGGTAATATCATGAGCCTCCATGTGGACGGTTGACACGGTAACGACTCCTATCTGACCCTCAGCTGCACCATCGGCGGTTTCCACCACTTTACCGTCAATCACTTCCTGTGAGAGAGAAAACGACAGGAAGTGAAGCTACTGGAAGTGAAGTACACTTGTGCACTTTGCCTCAGTTTATTTATTCTCCTGAGTGAAGTGTGAGAGAGAGAGACAGGTGTCTCACCTCCATGCGCATGGTGAAGGCTTTCAGTGTGATGGTATTCGGTGAACTGCTTGTATCCGGAACCGAATCGAACTGCAGATTAAATATGAGGAAATGTGAAGAAACACAAAACATCTTTACTCCAGCAAGGGGCAGTAAAACACTGCCATGAGTTCAGCCTATAATCTCTATTTCTTTATTTGACCAATAATTCATTTATATACACCGGTCAGCCATAGCATTGTAAGCAGTGAGAGGTGAAGTGAATAAGACTGATGATCTCCTCATCATGGCACCTGTTAGTGGGGGGGATATATTAGGCAGCAAGTGAACATTTTGTCCTCACAGTTGATGTTAGAAGCAGGAAAAATGGACAAGCGTAAGGATTTGAGCGAGTTTGACCAAAAGGGCCAAATTGTGATGGCTAGACCACTGGATCAGAGCATCTCCAAAACTGCAGCTCTTGTGGGGTGTTCCCGGTCTGCAGTGGTCAGTATCTATCAAAAGTGGTCCAAGGAAGGAACAGTGGTGAACCGGTGACAGGGTCATGGGAAGTCAAGGCTCATTGATGCATGTGGGGAGAGAAGGCTGGACCATGTGATCCGATCCAACAGACGAGCTACTGTTGATCAAATTGCTGAAGAAGTTAATGCTGGTTCTGATAGAAAGGGGTCAGAATACACAGTGCAGTTTGTTGCATATGGGGCCGCATAGCTGCAGACCAGTCAGGGTGCCTTTGCTGACCCCTGTGCACCACAGAAAACACCAACAATAGGCACATGAGCATCAGAACTGGACCATGGAGCAGTGGAAGACGGTGGCCTGGTCTGATGAATCACGTTTTCTTTTACATCATGTGGATGGCCGGGTGCGTGTGCGTCTCTTACCTGGGGAACACATGGCACCAGGATGCACTATGGGAAGAAGGTGAGCTGGCGGAGGCAGTGTCCTGCTTTGGGCAATGTTCTGCTGGGAAACCTTGGGTCCTGCCGTCCACGTGAATGTTACTTTGACACGTACCACCTACCTAAGCATTGTTACAGACCATCTACACCCTTTCATGGAAATGGTATTCCCTGATGGTCTCTTTCAGCAGGATAATGCTCTGTGCCACAAAGCAGAAATGGTTCAGGAATGGTTTTTTGACCACAGCAATCAGTTTAAGGTGTTGACTTGACCTCCACATTCCCCAGATTTCAATCCAATCCAGCATCTGTGGACAAACAAGTTCCATCCATGGAGGCCCCACCTCGCAACTTACAGGACTTAAAGGATCTGCTGCTAACATCTTGGTGCCAGATACCACAGCACACCTTCAGGGATCTAGTGGAGTCCATGCCTCAATGGATCAGGGCTGTTATGGCAGCAAAAGGGGGACCAACACAATACTAGGCCATAATGGTCACAATGTCACAATGTTATGGCTGATGAGTACATATATATAACACACAAGATTTCTCTCATTTCTAATTTATAATTTCTAATCCATCAATCTGTAAAACCTAAACTGTAATCTCTAATCTATTAACTCTAAAATCTAATCTAAAGACGATTCAGACAAACTGTTAAAGGTAGGTATAGTGTGTGAACGGAATTCTTCCCTCTGATTGGACAAGACATCGGTCACTCAGGATATACAGAAACTCCAGCATGCTGCAGCAGTAGAAAGTGGATTGGTGTGTGTATAAACACAGCTCTGCTCTTATAGCGCTCCTTACATCCTTTAATCTGGAATAGTTTGGTCTTTCTAATTCCTGTATATCCTGAGTGACAGATGTCTCGTCCAATCAGAGGGTCAGAATTCCATTCACACACTGTACCTACCTTTAACGCTGTGTCTGATTCGTCCTTGTCCTGCTTGTGTACAGTAAGTGATGTCAGGACATTAGGCGTGTCTCACCAGGTAAGCATTGCTGGGGGGGTAAATGCCCCGGGGGCTGCGGGGCTGCAGTGGCAGCGGGATGAGAGGGGGGCGTTCCCGGGCATACGGTGGGCGGGACAGAGCTCTGTGCAGGCCGACGCCCAATGTAATCCCAAACAGGATCAAAGCCACAGCCGCCATCAACACCATGAACCACAGCTGCATGTACACGGGGGCGGAGCCTGCAGGGGCAGCCAATGGCAACACTGCAGGACACAGCCAGGGTTATTATTATTATTAACATTATTATTATTATTATTATTATTATTATTATGATATGTTATTGTAGATAAACTGCTGCACACCAGCACCATGAAGTCCAGAGGAGCTTCACACCTCATTCTCCCGTTACACTCACTCTACTCAATAATTCATCATCCCTCCATCCACTGCTCTCTTCTCATTTACCTCCATCCATCCCTCCATCACACTGCTCTCTTCTCATTTACCTCTCTCCATCCCTCCATCACACTGCTCTCTTCTCTACCTCTCTCCATCCTCATTCTCACCGCTACCTTTATCTCCACCAAACAAACACACTTACTCTGAATTAAACACCACAGAGGAGGTGAGGAGAAGAGCAGCCCCGTGTGGAGGTGAATTCAGAGCCGTGTGTATGACTTTAGTGATGTTTTATAAAGTATTACACACACACACACACACACACACACACACACACACTGCGTCCTAGTAACCTACTAGTAGTGTAGACTCTGATAAAGTGCACTACATTTATTACATTTATATTTACACAACAGCTACTGACCAGAGAGAGAGAGACAGACAGACAGAGAGACATCGAGAGAGAGAAACAGACAGACAGACAGAAAAACAGAGAGACAGATAGAAAGACAGACAGTAAGAGAGAGAGAGAGAGAGAGAGAGGTGAATGAAGTAGGACTCACCAGTTGAATTTTCCGTGGTTTGAGGTATAAAGAGACCCTCCAGACCCCAGGCGTATGTTTAACATCAGAGATCGAGCTAGATAGAGAGATAGAGAGAGAGAGAGAGAGAGAGAGAGAGAGAGAGAGAGAGAGAGAGACAGTCACTTGTCACTGCATCAGTCATTCAGGTGTATCTACCGGTAACTTAATGTGGATGATAAAGACGGAGGAAAAAAAAATTGAAAGTAATGACGTCATCGCCAAACACACGAGCTGCTCTCTTCAGGAACAAGTACAGAGAGAGAGAGAGAGAGAGAGAGAGAGAGAGAGAGAGAGGGAGGGAGAGAGAGAGAGAGAGAGAGAGAGGGAGGGAGGGAGAAAGAGAGAGAGATGTTGTCATGGCAACATAAGGTGTTGAAGGATCAGTTTACCTGTGAGCCAGTGTGTGTCCATCCCATAATAATATATGCCTCTCTCTCTCTCTCTCTCTCTCTCACACACACACACACACACACACACACACTTGCTTTGATGAGGTATGATTATTAGACTATTAAAATGAGCTCAAAAAACAGTAGGAATGTAAAACTAACAAACACATAAATAAAATATTATATAAACAGCTGATAGACCTTTGAAACTAGATTATTTTATAAAATAAATATTTCAAATGAAATAACAAAAAATGACAACCACCAAGAAAAAAAAAAGATATATAAACAGCAACAGAAAAGCGGGTGTGTTTGTTTACACTGCTGCCCCCTGGTGGACAGGTGGAGAATCTCCAAAATAAAAAATAATAATAACCCAGTGAACGCCACCAATCCTGAACAAACTGGATAAAAGGAAAGGAAATAAACCACACTGATGCACCTGAAGCTGTGGTGTCAAAAATAATAACATCTCTTCTCAACGCGTTTACTGAAAGGTTTCGTTGCACACTGACATGTAACTGTCTCATACACACCAAGCTGCTCTGTACTCAGAGCGCCAGCAGGGGGCAGCACAGGATCTCCCAAACAGTGCAACAGAACCCACCAGAACTGTATCAGGAACACATGAAGACACCAGGACCCTGAACTTTTACAAAAAGAGTCGGCACAGAGTTAAAAAGCAAAAGCAAGACATTTATTATATTTCTTTTTGTTATTTTCCACACAACCACGTGCTGCTGTGTTTGACAGTGTGGTGATATGGCTCAGCCTCTGGTTCTTTAGGGAACTAAGAACCATCATTGTGCACTGAAACCTTTCCTTTAACACGAGAAGGCACATGAGAAGAGCTTCTTATTTCATGTTTAAAAGATCAACTCTTTTAACAATAGAAACCAAAAACAGACATTTATTATTATTATTATTATTATGATGATGATGATGATTGTTGTTGTTGTTGTTATTATAATTATTATAATTATAATTATTATTGTTGTTATTATTATTATTATTATTATTATTAATGTTAGATATTTTCCTTACTGAAAGTACGTCATTTGCTGGATGCTCCTCCTGAAGCCCCGCCCATCGGCCATTCTGATTGGTTCACAGACCTGTCACTCATAGTGTCAACGATTAGACAGCTGCTGCGCCGATTCCCGTCTCTCTCTCTCTCTCTCTCTCTCTCTCTCTTCGTGTGTGTGTGTGTGTGTGTGTGTGTGTGTGTGTGTGACAGAGAGTGAGGGACGTAGAGAAAGTCAGTGCGCTCGGTGCAGTGTTCACAGATTGAGAGATTAAGGATTAAGCGGCAGAATGAAAGCGACGAAACTTTAGAAGGTAATAATTTTAATTTAAAAGAAATTCTAATTTTCACATGATGACTGTGTATCATTGTTTGTATGTGTGTGTGTGTGTGTGTTTGTGTGTGTGTGTGTGAGAGAGAGAGAGAGAGAGAGAGAGAGAGAGGGAGAGAAGAGCGCGTGCCATCACATCTGGACTGTGTTGTCTTACTGGAATATAGTAATGTAGCAAAACACATCGAGGGTCTGATCTCTGTGTGTGTGTGTGTGTGATGTAGGTGTTGATGTAAGAGTCCAGCTGTGCAAAAGCAAAATACTTCATCCGTCTGTCTGTCTGTCTCTCTCTCTCTCTCTCTCTCTCTTAATCTGATTACCTGTCTGTCTGTGTCTGTCTGTCTCTTTCTCTTAGTTCGATTACCTCTCTCTCTCTCTCTCTCTCTCTCTCTCAGACAGTCTGTCTGTCGTCTTCTCTGTGTGGATATGTCTATCTATCTGTCTGTCTATCTATCTATTTGTCTGTCTGTCTGTCTGCTTCTCTCTGGTAGATTTCAGTTTACCTGTCTTTCCCTCTCTCAGTCAGTTCATCTGTTTGTCTGCTTCTTAGTGCTGATGTGTCTGTGTGTCTCTATGCTTCTCTGTGTGAATATATTTGTCTGTCTGTCCATTCTTCTCTGTATGGATGTGATTGTCTATCCTTCTGTCTGTCTGCTTGTCTGTGTGGGTGTATAACGTTGTGTAGGAGTGTGTAGTGTAGTGTGTATGGTTGTGTAGGAGTGTGTAGTGTGTATGGTTGTGTAGGAGTGTGTAGTGTAGTGTGTATGGTTGTGTAGGAGTGTGTAGTGTGTATGGTTGTGTAGGAGTGTGTAGTGTAGTGTGTATGGTTGTGTAGGAGTGTGTAGTGTAGTGTGTATTGTTATGTAGGAGTGTGTAGTGTAGTGTGTATGGTTATGTAGGAGTGTGTAGTGTAGTGTGTATGGTTGTGTAGGAGTGTGTAGTGTAGTGTGTATGGTTATGTAGGAGTGTGTAGTGTAGTGTGTATGGTTGTGTAGGAGTGTGTAGTGTGTATGGTTGTGTAGGAGTGTGTAGTGTAGTGTGTATGGTTATGTAGGAGTGTGTAGTGTGTATTGTTATGTAGGAGTGTGTAGTGTGTATGGTTGTGTAGGAGTGTGTAGTGTAGTGTGTATTGTTATGTAGGAGTGTGTAGTGTGTATTGTTATGTAGGAGTGTGTAGTGTAGTGTGTATTGTTATGTAGGAGTGTGTAGTGTGTATGGTTGTGTAGGAGTGTGTAGTGTAGTGTGTATTGTTATGTAGGAGTGTGTAGTGTGTATGGTTGTGTAGGAGTGTGTAGTGTAGTGTGTATTGTTATGTAGGAGTGTGTAGTGTGTATTGTTATGTAGGAGTGTGTAGTGTAGTGTGTATGGTTATGTAGGAGTGTGTAGTGTAGTGTGTATTGTTATGTAGGAGTGTGTAGTGTGTATGGTTGTGTAGGAGTGTGTAGTGTAGTGTGTATGGTTATGTAGGAGTGTGTAGTGTAGTGTGTATTGTTATGTAGGAGTGTGTAGTGTGTATGGTTGTGTAGGAGTGTGTAGTGTAGTGTGTATTGTTATGTAGGAGTGTGTAGTGTGTATGGTTGTGTAGGAGTGTGTAGTGTAGTGTGTATTGTTATGTAGGAGTGTGTAGTGTGTATTGTTATGTAGGAGTGTGTAGTGTAGTGTGTATTGTTATGTAGGAGTGTGTAGTGTGTATGGTTGTGTAGGAGTGTGTAGTGTAGTGTGTATGGTTGTGTAGGAGTGTGTAGTGTAGTGTGTATTGTTATGTAGGAGTGTGTAGTGTGTATGGTTGTGTAGGAGTGTGTAGTGTGTATGGTTGTGTAGGAGTGTGTAGTGTGTATGGTTATGTAGGAGTGTGTAGTGTGTATGGTTATGTAGGAGTGTGTAGTGTAGTGTGTATTGTTATGTAGGAGTGTGTAGTGTGTATTGTTATGTAGGAGTGTGTAGTGTGTATGGTTGTGTAGGAGTGTGTAGTGTAGTGTGTATTGTTATGTAGGAGTGTGTAGTGTGTATTGTTATGTAGGAGTGTGTAGTGTGTATGGTTGTGTAGGAGTGTGTAGTGTAGTGTGTATGGTTGTGTAGGAGTGTGTAGTGTAGTGTGTATGGTTATGTAGGAGTGTGTAGTGTAGTGTGTATTGTTGTGTAGGAGTGTGTAGTGTAGTGTGTATTGTTATGTAGGAGTGTGTAGTGTAGTGTGTATGGTTATGTAGGAGTGTGTAGTGTAGTGTGTATTGTTGTGTAGGAGTGTGTAGTGTAGTGTGTATTGTTATGTAGGAGTGTGTAGTGTAGTGTGTATGGTTGTGTAGGAGTGTGTAGTGTAGTGTGTATGGTTGTGTAGGAGTGTGTAGTGTAGTGTGTATGGTTATGTAGGAGTGTGTAGTGTAGTGTGTATGGTTATGTAGGAGTGTGTAGTGTAGTGTGTATTGTTATGTAGGAGTGTGTAGTGTAGTGTGTATTGTTATGTAGGAGTGTGTAGTGTAGTGTGTATGGTTGTGTAGGAGTGTGTAGTGTAGTGTGTATGGTTGTGTAGGAGTGTGTAGTGTAGTGTGTATTGTTATGTAGGAGTGTGTAGTGTAGTGTGTATTGTTATGTAGGAGTGTGTAGTGTAGTGTGTATGGTTGTGTAGGAGTGTGTAGTGTAGTGTGTATGGTTGTGTAGGAGTGTGTAGTGTAGTGTGTATGGTTGTGTAGGAGTGTGTAGTGTAGTGTGTATTGTTGTGTAGGAGTGTGTAGTGTAGTGTGTATGGTTGTGTAGGAGTGTGTAGTGTAGTGTGTATGGTTGTGTAGGAGTGTGTAGTGTAGTGTGTATTGTTGTGTAGGAGTGTGTAGTGTAGTGTGTATTGTTATGTAGGAGTGTGTAGTGTAGTGTGTATGGTTGTGTAGGAGTGTGTAGTGTAGTGTGTATGGTTGTGTAGGAGTGTGTAGTGTAGTGTGTATGGTTGTGTAGGAGTGTGTAGTGTAGTGTGTATGGTTGTGTAGGAGTGTGTAGTGTAGTGTGTATGGTTGTGTAGGAGTGTGTAGTGTAGTGTGTATGGTTGTGTAGGAGTGTGTAGTGTAGTGTGTATGGTTGTGTAGGAGTGTGTAGTGTAGTGTGTATGGTTGTGTAGGAGTGTGTAGTGTAGTGTGTATGGTTGTGTAGGAGTGTGTAGTGTAGTGTGTATGGTTGTGTAGGAGTGTGTAGTGTAGTGTGTATGGTTGTGTAGGAGTGTGTAGTGTAGTGTGTATTGTTATGTAGGAGTGTGTAGTGTAGTGTGTATTGTTATGTAGGAGTGTGTAGTGTAGTGTGTATGGTTGTGTAGGAGTGTGTAGTGTAGTGTGTATGGTTATGTAGGAGTGTGTAGTGTAGTGTGTATGGTTATGTAGGAGTGTGTAGTGTAGTGTGTATGGTTGTGTAGGAGTGTGTAGTGTAGTGTGTATTGTTGTGTAGGAGTGTGTAGTGTAGTGTGTATGGTTGTGTAGGAGTGTGTAGTGTAGTGTGTATTGTTATGTAGGAGTGTGTAGTGTAGTGTGTATGGTTATGTAGGAGTGTGTAGTGTAGTGTGTATGGTTGTGTAGGAGTGTGTAGTGTAGTGTGTATTGTTGTGTAGGAGTGTGTAGTGTGTATTGTTATGTAGGAGTGTGTAGTGTAGTGTGTATTGTTATGTAGGAGTGTGTAGTGTGTATTGTTATGTAGGAGTGTGTAGTGTAGTGTGTATGGTTATGTAGGAGTGTGTAGTGTAGTGTGTATTGTTATGTAGGAGTGTGTAGTGTAGTGTGTATTGTTATGTAGGAGTGTGTAGTGTAGTGTGTATTGTTATGTAGGAGTGTGTAGTGTAGTGTGTATGGTTGTGTAGGAGTGTGTAGTGTAGTGTGTATGGTTATGTAGGAGTGTGTTAACATTCTGTAGGAGAGTGTGTAGTTTTGTGTAGCAGTGTGTAACGCGTTGTGTGTTTGCCTTTATAATCTAATTAATTTCTGATGTCTCTGATGCCACGTCTGTAAAGGACATGCCAGAAAATAATGTATCTCTCTCTCTCTCTCTCTCTGCCTGTCTCCATCTGTCTGTCTCTCTCTGAGCGGAATGTGTGGTTGTTTTAAAAAAGAATATTTTAATTTTTTAGGACATTTTTTAGGTCTTTATTCCAGCTGACATTAATTTTTTACATCAGGAATGTGTTTGTGCTGAAAGTAAAGAAGAAATGAATGTGTGTGTGTGATTTATAGTGAGTGTGTGATTATAGAGTGTGTGATTATAGAGTGTGTGATTATAGAGTGTGTGTGATTATAGTGAGTGTGAATATAGTGAGTGTGATTATAGAGTGTGTGTGATTATAGTGAGTGTGATTATAGTGAGTGTGATTATAGAGAGTGTGATTATAGAGAGTGTGATTATAGTGAGTGTGATTATAGAGTGTGATTATAGTGAGTGTGATTATAGAGAGTGTGATTATAGAGAGTGTGATTATAGAGAGTGTGATTATAGTGAGTGTGATTATAGTGAGTGTGATTATAGAGAGTGTGATTATAGAGAGTGTGATTATAGTGAGTGTGATTATAGAGAGTGTGATTATAGAGAGTGTGATTATAGAGAGTGTGATTATAGAGAGTGTGATTATAGTGAGTGTGATTATAGTGAGTGTGATTATAGTGAGTGTGTGATTATAGTGAGTGTGTGATTATAGTGAGTGTGTGATTATAGTGAGTGTGTGATTATAGTGTGTGATTATAGTGAGTGTGATTATAGAGTGTGTGATTATAGAGTGTGTGATTATAGTGTGTGATTATAGAGTGTGTGATTATAGTGAGTGTGTGATTATAGAGTGTGTGATTATAGTGTGTGATTATAGAGTGTGTGTGATTATAGTGAGTGTGATTATAGAGTGTGTGATTATAGAGTGTGTGATTATAGAGTGTGTGATTAGTGTGTGATTATAGAGTGTGTGATTATAGTGAGTGTGTGATTATAGAGTGTGTGATTATAGTGTGTGATTATAGAGTGTGTGTGATTATAGTGAGTGTGATTATAGAGTGTGTGTGTGATTATAGTGAGTGTGATTATAGTGAGTGTGATTATAGTGAGTGTGATTATAGAGTGTGTGTGTGATTATAGTGAGTGTGATTATAGTGAGTGTGATTATAGTGAGTGTGATTATAGAGTGTGTGTGTGATTATAGTGAGTGTGATTATAGTGAGTGTGATTATAGTGAGTGTGATTATAGTGAGTGTGATTATAGAGTGTGTGATTATAGAGAGTGTGATTATAGTGTGTGTGATTATAGTGTGTGTGATTATAGAGTGAGTGTGATTAGAGTGAGTGTGATTAGAGTGAGTGTGATTAGAGTGTGTGTGATTATAGTGAGTGTGATTATAGTGAGTGTGATTATAGTGAGTGTGATTATAGTGAGTGTGTGATTATAGTGAGTGTGATTATAGAGTGTGTGTGATTATAGTGTGTGTGATTATAGTGAGTGTGATTATAGTGAGTGTGATTATAGTGAGTGTGATTATAGAGTGTGTGTGATTATAGTGAGTGTGATTATAGAGAGTGTGATTATAGAGTGTGTGATTATAGTGAGTGTGATTATAGTGAGTGTGAATATAGTGAGTGTGATTATAGAGTGAGTGTGATTATAGTGAGTGTGATTATAGTGAGTGTGATTATAGTGTGTGTGATTATAGTGTGTGTGATTATAGTGTGTGTGTGATTATAGTGTGTGTGATTATAGTGAGTGTGAATATAGTGAGTGTGATTATAGTGTGTGATTATAGAGTGAGTGTGATTATAGTGAGTGTGATTATAGTGAGTGTGATTATAGAGTGTGTGATTATAGTGAGTGTGATTATAGTGTGTGATTATAGAGTGTGTGTGATTATAGTGAGTGTGATTATAGTGAGTGTGATTATAGAGTGTGTGTGATTATAGTGAGTGTGAATATAGTGAGTGTGATTATAGTGTGTGATTATAGAGTGAGTGTGATTATAGTGAGTGTGATTATAGAGTGTGTGTGATTATAGTGAGTGTGATTATAGAGTGTGTGTGATTATAGAGTGTGTGTGATTATAGAGAGTGTGATTATAGAGAGTGTGATTATAGTGTGTGTGATTATAGTGAGTGTGAATATAGTGAGTGTGATTATAGTGTGTGATTATAGAGTGAGTGTGATTATAGTGAGTGTGATTATAGTGAGTGTGATTATAGTGAGTGTGATTATAGAGTGTGTGTGATTATAGTGAGTGTGATTATAGTGAGTGTGAATATAGTGAGTGTGATTATAGTGTGTGATTATAGAGTGAGTGTGATTATAGTGAGTGTGATTATAGTGAGTGTGATTAGAGTGTGTGTGATTATAGTGAGTGTGATTATAGAGTGTGTGTGATTATAGTGAGTGTGATTATAGAGTGTGTGAGATTATAGAGTGTGTGTGATTATAGTGAGTGTGATTATAGAGAGTGTGATTATAGTGTGTGTGATTATAGTGAGTGTGAATATAGTGAGTGTGATTATAGTGTGTGATTATAGAGTGAGTGTGATTATAGTGAGTGTGATTATAGTGAGTGTGATTATAGAGTGTGTGTGATTATAGTGAGTGTGATTATAGAGTGTGTGTGATTATAGTGAGTGTGATTATAGAGAGTGTGATTATAGAGTGTGTGTGATTATAGTGAGTGTGATTATAGAGTGTGTGTGATTATAGTGAGTGTGATTATAGTGAGTGTGATTATAGTGTGTGTGATTATAGTGAGTGTGATTATAGAGTGTGTGTGATTATAGTGAGTGTGATTATAGTGTGTGTGTGATTATAGAGTGTGTGTGATTATAGTGAGTGTGATTATAGAGTGTGTGTGATTATAGTGAGTGTGATTATATTGAGTGTGAATATAGTGAGTGTGAATATAGTGAGTGTGATTATAGTGAGTGTGATTATAGTGAGTGTGATTATAGAGTGTGATTATAGTGAGTGTGATTATAGTGAGTGTGATTATAGTGAGTGTGAATATAGTGAGTGTGATTATATTGAGTGTGAATATAGTGAGTGTGAATATAGTGAGTGTGATTATAGTGAGTGTGATTATAGTGAGTGTGATTATAGTGAGTGTGATTATAGTGAGTGTGATTATAGAGTGTGTGTGATTATAGTGAGTGTGATTATAGTGAGTGTGATTATAGAGTGTGTGTGATTATAGTGTGTGTGATTATAGTGTGTGTGATTATAGTGAGTGTGATTATAGTGAGTGTGATTATAGTGAGTGTGATCATAGTGTGTGATTATAGTTCAGTTCAATTCAATTTTATTTGTATAGCGCTTTTAACAAAGAGCATTGTCTCAAAGCAGATTTACATGAGAAACAACATAAGAAAACAACAAACATATAAACAGACAAAAAGACAGACAGTCCTAGATGTTATCCCAAGTGAGCAAGCCTGAGGTGACTGAGGCGACTGTGGCAAGGAAAAACTCCCTTAGATGGTAAGAGGAAGAAACCTTGAGAGGAACCAGACTCAAAAGGGAACCCATCCTCTTTTGGGTGACAATTGTGAGTGTGATTATAGTGAGTGTGAATATAGTGAGTGTGATTATAGAGTGTGTGTGATTATAGTGAGTGTGAATATAGTGAGTGTGATTATAGAGTGTGTGTGATTATAGTGAGTGTGAATATAGTGAGTGTGATTATAGTGAGTGTGATTATAGAGTGTGTGTGATTATAGAGTGTGTGTGATTATAGTGAGTGTGTGATTATAGTGAGTGTGATTATAGTGAGTGTGATTATAGTGAGTGTGATTATAGTGAGTGTGATCATTAGTGTGTGATTATAGTTCAGTTCAATTCAATTTTATTTGTATAGCGCTTTTAACAAAGAGCATTGTCTCAAAGCAGATTTACATGAGAAACAACATAAGAAAACAACAAACATATAAACAGACAGACAGACAGACAGTCCTAGATGTTATCCCAAGTGAGCAAGCCTGAGGTGACTGAGGCGACTGTGGCAAGGAAAAACTCCCTTAGATGGTAAGAGGAAGAAACCTTGAGAGGAACCAGACTCAAAAGGGAACCCATCCTCATTTGGGTGACAATTGTGTGATGCAGATACAGCATGTGTATAGTGTTATGTAAATCAATAAGGAGGTTATTGTCCACAGCGCTGCTTGAATATCCCAATCCTCACAAGCAGAACCTGGCTGGAGCTGGTCCATCTCCGGATGCCACTGGAGCCGGCACAGTCTCTGTATGCCTCGGGATGGGTAGAAGAAGGGAAACAATGGAACAGCATTAGCGTAGCTGCTGTTCATAATATTAACAGCACTAGATGATAATGTGCATTTAATCAGATGTACTGGAGTACAAGGTTATGGGAAGTGTTAGATGTATGCCAGGCTAAAGAGATAAGTCTTAAGTCTATGTTTAAACTGGGAGACTGTGTCTGAGTAACGTGTTAGAAGACTGGCTAGATACGTGGGAGCTAAACCATTTAGAGCCTTGAACGTAATTAGTGCTAATTTATAGTCAATTCTAAACTTCACAGGTAGCCAGTGCAGGGATGATAATATTGGGGTTATATGATCATATTTTCTTGATCTGGTAAGAACTCTGGCGGCTGCATTCTGGACTAACTGTAGCTTGTTTATTGAAGATGCAGGACAAACACCTAGTAATGCATTACAATAGTCCAGTCTGGAGGTCAGGAATGCATGAACTAGCTTTTCTGCATCAGATACAGCTAAAATGTTCCTAAGCTTGGCAATATTTCTAAGATGGAAGAAGGCTGTTTTTGTGATATTGGAAATATGATTTTCAAAGGATAAGTTGCTGTCTAATATTACACCCAGGTCTTCCACTGTTGAGCTAGTAGTAACAGTACATCCTTCTAGGTGCAAGCTGAATTGCGAGAGCTTCTGTGTACTGGTTTTTGGGTCATTAAGTAATATCTCTGTCAGAATTTAGTAATAGAAAATTATCGGTCATCCAATCTTTAATATCTTTAACACACTCAGTTAGTCTAGACAATTTAGATATTTCATCTGGTTTTGATGAGATATATAACTGGGTATCATCGGCATAACAATGGAAACTAATCCCATGCCTTCTAATGATGTTACCCAATGGAAGCATGTATACCGAGAAAAGCAGAGGTCCTAAAACTGACCCTTGTGGGACCCCGTATTTCACTGGCACTACACTGGACAGTTCTCCATTTAAATCTACAAAGTGGTATGGATCAGACAGGTAGGGTCTAAACCATTTTAATGCCTGTCCCTGCATACCTGTGTGATTTTGTAAGCGATCTACGAGAATGTTATGATCTATAGTGTGGAATGCAGCACTAAGATCAAGCAGGACTAAAATCGAGATGCAGCCTTGGTCCGAAGCTAAAAGCAAGTCACTTGTGAGTTTAACTAGTGCAGTTTCTGTACTATGATGGGGCCTAAATCCTGACTGAATTTCTTCAAGGATATTGGCCAGGGTGATAAGTTTAACTAGCTCTTCCTGCCCTATGCTCGTAAAGCATTCTAGCTTTAAGTGTGGAGCTATAGGCTGGTCTAGATCACCGGATGCTGTCAAAGGTTGAACATCGAATATTTTGTTCCTGATACTATCAATTTTTTTAGTGAAGAAATTCATAAAGTCCTCACTACTAAACTGTGCTGAAATACTCTCTCCAGAAATCTGATGCTTTGTTAGTCTAGCCACTGTACTAAATAAGAATCTGGGATTGTTCTGGTTTATTTCAATCAGATTGCTCAGATTCTCAGCCCTAGCTCAGCTTTTAGAGCCTGTCTATAGTTGGCCAGACTGTCTTTAAACGCAATTCTAAAAACTTGTAATTTGTTTTTTCTCCACTCGAGGTTACGGGTTGCTCTCTTGAGGGCGTGAGTATGACTATTGTACCATGGTGCAGGTGTTTTATCTCTGACCTTTTTTAGTTGGATGGGGGCAACAGTGTCTAGTGTGCTAGTGAAAATAGTGCCTATGCTGTTGGTTACTTCATCTAGATCATCTGCATTTAGGGGTCTAGTAAGAAGCTGAGACAGATCTGGCAGATTGTTTGTAAATCTGTCTTTAGTGGTCAGAGTTATAGTTCTACCAAGTTTATAACGTGGAGAGACGTGTCTAATATGTTCTACAGGTAGAGTGTACACTAAGAGGTGATGGTCTGTGATGTCATCGCTTTGAGATAGAACAGTTACATCGGAAACATCAGTCCCATGTGATATACAGTGAGGGAAAAAATGATTTGATCCCCTGCTGATTTTGTATGTTTGCCCACTGACAAACAAATGATCAGTCTGTAATTTTAATGGTAGGTTTATCTGAACAGTGAGAAACAGAATAACAACCAAAAAATCCAGAAAAACCCATTTCAAAAAAGTTCTACATTGATTTGCATTTTATTGAGTGAAATAAGTATTTGACCCCTTTGCAAAACATGACTTAGTACTTGGTGCCAAACCCTTGTTGGCAATCACAGACGTCAGACATTTCTTGTAGTTGGCCACCAGGTTTGCACACATCTCACATCTCAAGGAATTTGGGCCCACTCCTCTTTGCAGATCCTCTCCAATTCATTAAGGTTTGGTGGCTGACCCTTCAGCTCCCTCCACAGATTTTCTATGGGATTAAGGTCTGGAGACTGGCTAGGCCACTACAGGACCTTAATGTGCTTCTTTTTGAACCACTCCTTTGTTGCCTTGGCCGTGTGTTTTGGGTCGTTGTCAGGCTGGAATATCCATCCACGACCCATTTTCAATGCCCTGGCTGAGGGAAGGAGGTTCTCATCCAAGATTTAATGGTACATGGCTCCGTCCATCATCCCTTTGATGCGGTGCAGTTGTCCTGTCACCTGGGGATGGTGTACTTGGGGTCATAGGCAGCATTCCTCCTCCTCCAAACACGGCGAGTTGAGTTGATGCCAAAGAGCTGGATTTTGGTCTCATTGGACCACAACACTTTCACCCAGTTCTCCTCTGAATCATTCAGATGTTCACTGGTAAACTTCAGATGGTCCTGTACATGTGCTTTCTTTAGCAGGGGGACGTTGCGGGTGCTACTGTATTTCAGTCTTTCATGGCGTAGAGTGTTACCAATTGTTTTCTTGGTGACTGTGGTCCCAGCTGCCTTGAGATCATTGACAAAATCCTCCAGTGTAATTCTGGGCTGATTCCTCGCCGTTCTCATGATCATTGAAACTCCATGAGGTGAGATCTTGCATGGAGCCCCAGACCGAGGAAGACTGACAGTCCTTTTGTGTTTCTTCCATTTGGGAATAATCACACCAACTGTTGTCATCTTCTCACCAAGCTGCTTGGCGATGGTCTTGTAGCTCATTCCAGCCTTGTGTAGGTCTACAGTCTTTTCCATGACATCCATGGACAGCTCTTTGGTCTTGGCCATGATGGAGAGTTTGGAATCTGATTGGTTGCTTCCTTCTGTGGACAGGCGTCTGTCATACAGTTAACGAGCTGAGATTAAGAGCACTCCCTGAGAGTGCTCCTACTGTAATCTCAGCTCCTTACCTGTATAAAAGACACCTGGGAGCCAGAAATCTTTCTGACTGATAGGGGATCAAATACTTATTTCACTCATTAAAATGCAAATCAATGTAGAACTTTTCTGAAATGTGTTTTTCTGGATTTTTTTGTTGTTATTCTGTCTCTCACTGTTCGAATACATCGACCATTAAAATTACAGACTGATCATTTGTTTGTCAGTGGGCAAACGTACAAAATCAGCAGGGGATCAAATCATTTTTTCCCTCACTGTAACTAAGTCTAGTGTATGATTAAAATGATGAGTTGAGCTATTAATATTTTGTTTAACCCCAAATGAATTTAGTAAATCTATAAATGCGAGTCCTAACACATCGTTAGCATCGTCTACATGAATGTTAAAGTCTCCTACAATTAACACTTTGTCAAAACTGATCAAAAGATCTGAGAGTAAATGTGCAAACTCATTAAGAAAATCAGTGTAGGGCCCCGGGGGTATATACATGGTGGCCAGAGCAAGATATAGTAGGGATTTTTTATGTATGTCAGAGAGTGCAACATTAAGGACAAGCACTTCAAATGAGTTAAACCTGGGTCCTGTTTTCTGAGTAACGGTAAGAGAATTATTATAGATCGTTGCAACACCACCACCACGACCAGTCTGACGGGGCTCATGCTTATATGAATATCCTGATGGAGTAGACTCATTTAGGCCAATGTATTCATTTGGTCTAAGCCAGTTTCAGTAAGACAGAGTGTGTCGAAACTATAATCTAAGATCATTTCATTAATAATAAGTGCTTTTGGTGCAAGGGATCTAATGTTGAGAAGCCCAAACTTAAGAAATTGTTTTTCTTTACCTATTTGGCCTTTGTCAGGTTTAATTGTGATAAAATTATTTCGAGAGTTATTAACAAATTTACCCTTTAATCTCACTAATCGGGGAACAGACACAGTTTCTATAGGATGAGCTATGTGTGAACTTGTATTAGTCTGGCGAGTTGAACAGTAGCTATTATAATTGTGATTGTGATCTGAGGTATGACTTACCAGTCAGAGGGTGCGCAGTGTCCTGGAGATGTTGTCCGAGAGGTGATTATAGTGTGTGTGTGATTATAGTGTGTGATTAAAGAGTGTGTGTGATTGTAGCGTGTGTGTGATTATAGTGTGTGTGATTATAGAGTGTGTGATTATAGTGTGTGTGTGATTATAGTGTGTGTGTGATTATAGAGTGTGTGATTATAGTGTGTGATTATAGTGTGTGATTATAGTGTGTGAGTGATTAGAGTTTGTGATTATAGTGTGTGATTATAGTGTGTGTGTGTGATTATAGTGTGTGATTATAGTGTGTGTGTGATTATAGTGTGTGATTACTGAGTGTGTGATTATAGTGTGTGTGATTATAGCATGTGATTATAGTGTGTGTGTAATTACAGAGTGTGTGCTTATAGAGTGTGTGCTTATAGAGTGTGTGATTATAGTGTGTGTGTGATTATAGAGTGTGTGTGATTATAGTGTGTGTGATCCTCATGTCTGATCCTAGTGTGTGATCATAGTGTGTGATTGTAGAGTGTGTGTGATTGTAGAGTGTGTGATTATAGGGTGTGTGTGATTACAGAGTGTATGATCCTCGTCTGTGATCCTAGTGTGTGATCGTAGAGTGTGTGATTATAGTGTGTGATTACAGTGTGTGATTACAGAGTGTGTGATTATAGTGTGTGATCGTAGAGTGTGTGATTATAGTGTGTGATCGTAGAGTGTGTGATTATAGTGTGTGATTATAGTGTGTGACTATAGTGTGTGATTATAGTGTGTGATTATAGTGTGTGATTATAGTGTGATTGTAGAGTGTGTGATTATAGTGTGTGATTATAGTGTGTGATCATAGAGTGTGTGATTAGAGTGTGTGATTACAGAGTGTGTGATTACAGAGTGTGTGATTACAGAGTGTGATCGTAGAGTGTGTGATTACAGAGTGTGATCGTAGAGTGTGTGATCGTAGAGTGTGTGATCGTAGAGTGTGTGATCGTAGAGTGTGTGATTACAGAGTGTGTGATTACAGAGTGTGTGATTACAGTGTGTGATTACAGAGTGTGTGATTATAGTGTGTGATTATAGTGTGTGATTATAGTGTGTGATTATAGTGTGTGATTATAGTGTGTGATCGTAGAGTGTGTGATTACAGAGTGTGTGATTACAGAGTGTGTGATTATAGTGTGTGATTAGAGTGTGTGATTACAGAGTGTGTGATTACAGAGTGTGTGATTACAGAGTGTGTGATTACAGAGTGTGTGATTACAGTGTGTGTGATTATAGTGTGTGATTACAGTGTGTGATTATAGTGTGTGATTATAGTGTGTGATTATAGAGTGTGTGTGATTACAGTGTGTGTGATTACAGAGTGTATGTTTATAGTGTGTGTGATTATAGCATGTGATTATAGTGTGTGTGTAATTACAGTGTGTGCTTATAGAGTGTGTTATCATAGTGTGTGATTATAGAGTGTGTGTGATTATAGTGTGTGTGATCCTCATGTCTGATCCTAGTGTGTGATCATAGTGTGTGATTGTAGAGTGTGTGATTATAGGGTGTGTGTGATTACAGAGTGTATGATCCTCGTCTGTGATCCTAGTGTGTGATCGTAGAGTGTGTGATTATAGTGTGTGATTACAGTGTGTGATTACAGAGTGTGTGATTATAGTGTGTGATCGTAGAGTGTGTGATTATAGTGTGTGATCGTAGAGTGTGTGATTATAGTGTGTGATTATAGTGTGTGATTATAGTGTGTGATTATAGTGTGTGATTATAGTGTGTGATTATAGTGTGATCGTAGAGTGTGTGATTAGTGTGTGATTGTAGAGTGTGTGATTATAGTGTGTGATTATAGTGTGTGATCGTAGAGTGTGTGATTACAGAGTGTGTGATTACAGAGTGTGTGATTACAGAGTGTGTGATTACAGAGTGTGTGATTACAGAGTGTGATCGTAGAGTGTGTGATCGTAGAGTGTGTGATCGTAGAGTGTGTGATTACAGAGTGTGTGATTATAGTGTGTGATTAGAGTGTGTGATTACAGAGTGTGTGATTATAGTGTGTGATTATAGTGTGTGATTACAGAGTGTGTGATTACAGAGTGTGTGATTACAGAGTGTGATCGTAGAGTGTGTGATCGTAGAGTGTGTGATCGTAGAGTGTGTGATCGTAGAGTGTGTGATCGTAGAGTGTGTGATTACAGAGTGTGTGATTATAGTGTGTGATTACAGTGTGTGATTACAGAGTGTGTGATTATAGTGTGTGATTACAGAGTGTGTGATTACAGAGTGTGTGATTACAGAGTGTGTGATTACAGAGTGTGATCGTAGAGTGTGTGATCGTAGAGTGTGTGATTACAGAGTGTGTGATTACAGAGTGTGTGATTACAGAGTGTGTGATTACAGAGTGTGTGATTACAGTGTGTGATTACAGTGTGTGTGATTATAGTGTGTGATTACAGTGTGTGTGATTATAGTGTGTGATTACAGTGTGTGTGATTATAGTGTGTGATTACAGTGTGTGTGATTATAGTGTGTGATTACAGTGTGTGATTATAGTGTGTGATTACTGAGTGTGTGATTACTGAGTGTGTGATTATAGTGTGTGATTATAGAGTGTGTGTGATTACAGTGTGTGTGATTACAGAGTGTATGTTTATAGTGTGTGTGATTATAGCATGTGATTATAGTGTGTGTGTAATTACAGTGTGTGCTTATAGAGTGTGTTATCATAGTGTGTGATTATAGAGTGTGTGTGATTATAGTGTGTGTGATCCTCATGTCTGATCCTAGTGTGTGATCATAGTGTGTGATTGTAGAGTGTGTGTGATTGTAGAGTGTGTGATTATAGGGTGTGTGTGATTATAGAGTGTGTGTGATTACAGAGTGTATGATCCTCGTCTGTGATCCTAGTGTGTGATCGTAGAGTGTGTGATTATAGTGTGTGATTACAGAGTGTGATTATAGTGTGTGATTATAGTGTGTGATTATAGTGTGTGATCGTAGAGTGTGTGATTACAGAGTGTGTGATTACAGAGTGTGTGATTACAGAGTGTGTGATTATAGTGTGATCGTAGAGTGTGTGATTATAGTGTGTGATCGTAGAGTGTGTGATTATAGTGTGTGATTATAGTGTGTGATTATAGTGTGTGATTACAGAGTGTGTGATTATAGTGTGTGATTAGAGTGTGTGATTACAGAGTGTGTGATTACAGAGTGTGTGATTATAGTGTGCGATTACAGAGTGTGTGATTATAGTGTGTGATTATAGTGTGCGATTACAGAGTGTGTGATTATAGTGTGTGATTATAGTGTGTGATTACAGAGTGTGTGATTACAGAGTGTGTGATTACAGAGTGTGTGATTACAGAGTGTGTGATTATAGTGTGTGATCGTAGTGTGTGATCGTAGAGTGTGTGATTATAGTGTGTGATTATAGTGTGCGATTACAGAGTGTGTGATTATAGTGTGTGATTATAGTGTGTGATTACAGAGTGTGTGATTATAGTGTGTGATTATAGTGTGTGATTACAGAGTGTGTGATTAGTGTGTGATTATAGTGTGTGATTATAGTGTGTGATTATAGTGTGTGATTATAGTGTGTGATTATAGTGTGTGATTACAGAGTGTGTGATTATAGTGTGTGATTATAGTGTGTGATTATAGTGTGTGATTACAGTGTGTGATTACAGAGTGTGTGATTATAGTGTGTGATTATAGTGTGTGATTATAGTGTGTGATTACAGAGTGTGTGATCCTCGTCTGTGATCCTTGTGTGTGATTATAGTGTGTGTGATTATAGAGTGTGTGATTAGTGTGTGTGATTATAGAGTGTGTGATTATAGAGTGTGTGATTATAGTGTGTGTAATTATAGTGTGTGTGATTACAGAGTGTGTGATTATAGAGTGTGTGTGATTACAGAGTGTGTGATTAGTGTGTGTGATTACAGAGTGTGTGATTATAGTGTGTGTAATTATAGAGTGTGTGTGATTACAGACTGTGTGATTATAGTGTGTGTGATTATAGCATGTGTGTGTGGTTATAGAGTGTGTGTGATTACAGAGTGTGTGATTACAGAGTGTGTGATTACAGAGTGTGTGATTAAAGAGTGTGTGATTATAGCGTGTGTGATTATAGAGTGTGTGTGTGTGTGTGTGTGATTATAGTGTGTGTGTGATTAGAGTGTGTGATTATAGAGTGTGATTATGGTGTGTGTGTTTGATTACAGAGTGTGTGATCCTCGTGTGTGATCCTAGTGTGTGATCCTAGTGTGTGATTATAGGGTGTGATTACAGTGTGTGATTACAGTGTGTGATTATAGTGTGTGATTATAGTGTGTGATTATAGTGTGTGATTAGAGTGTGTGATTATAGTGTGTGATTATAGTGTGTGATTATAGTGTGTGATTACAGAGTGTGTGATTACAGAGTGTGTGATTACAGAGTGTGATCGTAGAGTGTGTGATCGTAGAGTGTGTGATCGTAGAGTGTGTGATCGTAGAGTGTGTGATCGTAGAGTGTGTGATTACAGAGTGTGTGATTACAGTGTGTGATTACAGTGTGTGATTACAGAGTGTGTGATTATAGTGTGTGATTACAGAGTGTGTGATTACAGAGTGTGTGATTACAGAGTGTGTGATTACAGAGTGTGTGATTACAGAGTGTGATCGTAGAGTGTGTGATCGTAGAGTGTGTGATTACAGAGTGTGTGATTACAGAGTGTGTGATTACAGAGTGTGTGATTACAGAGTGTGTGATTACAGTGTGTGATTACAGTGTGTGTGATTATAGTGTGTGATTACAGTGTGTGATTATAGTGTGTGATTACTGAGTGTGTGATTACAGTGTGTGATTACAGTGTGTGATTACAGAGTGTGTGATTATAGTGTGTGATTACAGAGTGTGTGATTACAGAGTGTGTGATTACAGAGTGTGTGATTACAGAGTGTGTGATTACAGAGTGTGATCGTAGAGTGTGTGATCGTAGAGTGTGTGATTACAGAGTGTGTGATTACAGTGTGTGATTACAGAGTGTGTGATTACAGAGTGTGTGATTACAGTGTGTGATTACAGTGTGTGTGATTATAGTGTGTGATTACAGTGTGTGATTATAGTGTGTGATTACTGAGTGTGTGATTACTGAGTGTGTGATTATAGTGTGTGATTATAGAGTGTGTGTGATTACAGTGTGTGTGATTACAGAGTGTATGTTTATAGTGTGTGTGATTATAGCATGTGATTATAGTGTGTGTGTAATTACAGTGTGTGCTTATAGAGTGTGTTATCATAGTGTGTGATTATAGAGTGTGTGTGATTATAGTGTGTGTGATCCTCATGTCTGATCCTAGTGTGTGATCATAGTGTGTGATTGTAGAGTGTGTGTGATTGTAGAGTGTGTGATTATAGGGTGTGTGTGATTATAGAGTGTGTGTGATTACAGAGTGTATGATCCTCGTCTGTGATCCTAGTGTGTGATCGTAGAGTGTGTGATTATAGTGTGTGATTACAGAGTGTGTGATTATAGTGTGTGATTATAGTGTGTGATTATAGTGTGTGATCGTAGAGTGTGTGATTACAGAGTGTGTGATTACAGAGTGTGTGATTACAGAGTGTGTGATTATAGTGTGATCGTAGAGTGTGTGATTATAGTGTGTGATCGTAGAGTGTGTGATTATAGTGTGTGATTATAGTGTGTGATTATAGTGTGTGATTACAGAGTGTGTGATTATAGTGTGTGATTACAGAGTGTGTGATTATAGTGTGTGATTACAGAGTGTGTGATTATAGTGTGTGATTACAGAGTGTGTGATTATAGTGTGTGATTACAGAGTGTGTGATTATAGTGTGTGATTACAGAGTGTGTGATTACAGAGTGTGTGATTACAGAGTGTGTGATTACAGAGTGTGTGATTATAGTGTGTGATCGTAGTGTGTGATCGTAGAGTGTGTGATTATAGTGTGTGATTATAGTGTGCGATTACAGAGTGTGTGATTATAGTGTGTGATTATAGTGTGTGATTACAGAGTGTGTGATTATAGTGTGTGATTATAGTGTGTGATTACAGAGTGTGTGATTAGTGTGTGATTATAGTGTGTGATTATAGTGTGTGATTATAGTGTGTGATTATAGTGTGTGATTATAGTGTGTGATTACAGAGTGTGTGATTATAGTGTGTGATTATAGTGTGTGATTATAGTGTGTGATTACAGTTTGTGATTACAGAGTGTGTGATTATAGTGTGTGATTATAGTGTGTGATTATAGTGTGTGATTACAGAGTGTGTGATCCTCGTCTGTGATCCTTGTGTGTGATTATAGTGTGTGTGATTATAGAGTGTGTGTGATTATAGTGTGTGTGTGATTACAGAGTGTGTCCTTATAGTGTGTGTGATTATAGGGTGTATGATCATAGTGTGTGAGATTATAGAGTGTGTGATTATAGTATATTATATTCTTAGCTGATTGGTTTAATCTTCAGTATGGCATCATCACTCAATCTGTGTGTTTTATTTTCAGACTTTATTCCTTAATGTTGTAAACTCCATAAAGTTTATTGGCTCACTGATCTTGTGTAATCTGTGAAATTGGAGAGAACACCTACACTCTTACGATATGTGTTTGTGTTTAATGAGAAGTGGAATAGAACCAATTAATTGATGGATGGAAAGTCTAACACACACACACACACACACACACACACACACTGGAAACCGGTTTCACACTGACTCAGTTGGGTATTCACTGCTTGCTGTAGGTGGTTATTCTGAAAGGCAGACTGGAGCACACAGGCTGTGTGTGATTGTAGAGTGTGTGTGTGATTACAGAGTGTGATTATAGTGTGTGTGATTACAGAGTGTGTGATTATAGTGTGTGTGATTATAGTGTGTGTGATTACAGAGTGTGTGATTACAGAGTGTGTGATTATAGTGTGTGTGATTATAGTGTGTGTGATTACAGAGTGTGATTATAGTGTGTGATTACAGAGTGTGTGATTACAGAGTGTGTGATTACAGAGTGTGTGATTAGTGTGTGTGATTAGTGTGTGTGATTAGTGTGTGTGATTATAGTGTGTGTGATTATAGTGTGTGTGATTATAGTGTGTGTGATTAGTGTGTGTGATTAGTGTGTGTGATTATAGAGTGTGTGATTATAGTGTGTGATTATAGCGTGTGTGTGATTATAGTGTCTGTGTGATTATAGCGTGTGTGTGATTATAGTGTTTGTGTGATTATAGTGTTTGTGTGATTATAGAGTGTGTGTGTGTGATTACAGAGTGTGTGATTACAGAGTGTGTGATTATAGAGTGTGTGTGATTACAGAGTGTGTGATTATAGTGTGAGATCATAGTGTGTGATTATAGGATGTGTGATTATAGAGTGTGTGATTATAGGGTGTATGATCATATTGTGTGTGATTATAGAGTGTGTGTGATTATAGGGTGTGTGATTATAGGGTGTGTGATTATAGAGTGTGTGTGATTATAGAGTGTGTGTGATTATAGGGTGTGTGATTATAGAGTGTGTGTGATTATAGAGTGTGTGTGATTATAGGGTGTGTGATTATAGAGTGTGTGTGATTATAGAGTGTGTGTGATTATAGGGTGTGTGATTATAGGGTGTGTGATTATAGGGTGTGTGATTATAGGATGTGTGATTATAGGATGTGTGATTATAGGATGTGTGATCATAGAGTGTGTGATTATAGAGTGTATGATTCTCATGTGTGAACCTAGTGTGTGATTGTAGAGTGTGTGATTGTAGTGTGTGATTGTAGAGTGTGTGATTACACTGTGTGTGATCCTCATGTGTGATCCTCGTGTGTGTTCCTAGTGTGTGATTATAGTGTGTGTGATTATAGTGTGTGTGATTATAGGGTGTGTGATTATAGGGTGTGTGATTATTGACTGTGTGATTATAGACTGTGTGATTATAGACTGTGTGATTATAGGTTGTGTGATCATAGAGTGTGTGATCATAGAGTGTGTGATCATAGAGTGTGTGATCATAGAGTGTGTGATTATAGTGTGTGTGATTATAGTGTGTGTGTGATTGTAGAGTGTGTGATCCTAGTGTGTGATTACAGGGTGTATGATCATAGTGTGTGTGTGATTATAGAGTGTGTGATTATAGAGTGTGTGATTATAGGATGTGTGATTATAGGATGTGTGATTATAGGATGTGTGATTATAGGATGTGTGATTATAGGATGTGTGATTATAGGATGTGTGATTATAGGATGTGTGATCATAGAGTGTGTGATTATAGGGTGTGTGATCATAAAGTGTGTGATTATAGAGTGTATGTGATTGTACAGTGTGTGATCCTAGTGTGTGATTACAGGGTGTATGATCATAGTGTGTGTGTGATTATAGTGTGTGTGTGATTATAGAGTGTATGATTCTCATGTGTGAACCTAGTGTGTGATTGTAGAGTGTGTGATTGTAGAGTGTGTGATTACACTGTGTGTGATCCTCGTGTGTGATCATAGTGTGTGTGATTATAGTGTGTGTGATTATAGTGTGTGTGATTATAGAGTGTGTGTGATTATAGAGTGTGTGATTATAGAGTGTGTGATTATAGAGTGTGTGATTATAGAGTGTGTGATTATAGAGTGTGTGATTATAGAGTGTGTGTTTATAGAGTGTGTGTGATTATAGGGTGTGTGATTATAGGGTGTATGATCATAGAGTGTGTGTTTATAGAGTGTGTGATTATAGAGTGTGTGTGATTATAGGGTGTGTGTGATTATAGGGTGTATGATCATAGAGTGTGTGATTATAGAGTGTGTGTTTATAGAGTGTGTGTGTTTATAGAGTGTGTGTGATTATAGAGTGTGTGTGATTATAGGGTGTGTGATTATAGGGTGTGTGATTATAGACTGTGTGATTATAGACTGTGTGATTATAGACTGTGTGATTATAGACTGTGTGATCATAGAGTGTGTGATCATAGAGTGTGTGATCATAGAGTGTGTGATTATAGTGTGTGTGATTATAGTGTGTGATCCTAGTGTGTGATTACAGGGTGTATGATCATAGTGTGTGTGTGATTATAGAGTGTGTGATTATAGAGTGTGTGATTATAGGATGTGTGATTATAGGATGTGTGATTATAGGATGTGTGATCATAGAGTGTGTGATTATAGGGTGTGTGATCATAAAGTGTGTGATTATAGAGTGTATGTGATTGTACAGTGTGTGATCCTAGTGTGTGATTACAGGGTGTATGATCATAGTGTGTGTGTGATTATAGTGTGTGTGTGATTATAGAGTGTATGATTCTCATGTGTGAACCTAGTGTGTGATTGTAGAGTGTGTGATTGTAGAGTGTGTGATTACACTGTGTGTGATCCTCGTGTGTGATCATAGTGTGTGTGATTATAGTGTGTGTGATTATAGAGTGTGTGTGATTATAGAGTGTGTGATTATAGAGTGTGTGATTATAGAGTGTGTGTTTATAGAGTGTGTGTTTATAGAGTGTGTGTGATTATAGGGTGTGTGATTATAGGGTGTATGATCATAGAGTGTGTGATTATAGAGTGTGTGTGATTATAGAGTGTGTGATTATAGAGTGTGTGATTATAGAGTGTGTGATTATAGTATATTATATTCTTAGCTGATTGGTTTAATCTTCAGTATGGCATCATCACTCAATCTGTGTGTTTTATTTTCAGACTTTATTCCTTAATGTTGTAAACTCCATAAAGTTTATTGGCTCACTGATCTTGTGTAATCTGTGAAATTGGAGAGAACACCTACACTCTTACGATATGTGTTTGTGTTTAATGAGAAGTGGAATAGAACCAATTAATTGATGGATGGAAAGTCTAACACACACACACACACACACACACACACACTGGAAACCGGTTTCACACTGACTCAGTTTGGTATTCACTGCTTGCTGTAGGTGGTTATTCTGAAAGGCAGACTGGAGCACACAGGCTACAGTGTAACACCTAACATGTGACACCCAACTTCTTACGGTTTCTAAAGGTGGCAGTTACTTTTCAGAAAGGTTTTGCAGACTTCCTGGAATCCAGTGACCTCATTTAGATTCACTAGTTTCTAATGAAATATTTATAAACTGCTGTGAAACATACCACCTTCCTGTTCATACCTTCTCACTTCCCTTATGGTGGGGTACACCATCCTGTGTGTGTGTGAGGGATTCATGTCCTTGTTGGTCTTTAAATAGAGTGGAACTGTTAATGCACACACACACACACACACACACACACACATACACCTGTACATCGTGATCCATCCTGAAGTATTGTTATTTTTTTGTCATATCCCTCAGCTCTACACAACATCTGGCTGCTTGAGTGTGTGTGTGTGTGTGTGATTAATTAGTTGGATATCTGTGTGAAATGAACACAGTGAGTGTGTGTATTAGGGGAATTTGGAGTGGACTGGTTGGTGGGTGATGAAGCAGGATGTTGATGGGATCAGTAACAGATCTTGGGAGTGTTTGTGAGCAGTGAATTCATTTGTCTGGACAGTGGTGGACTGTTAGAACGTGACTGGACATGTGGGATTCTGATAAATATTGAAGTTTAGTCATGGAGCTTCATGAATTTTATTGGAGTGGAGGAGGAGTTAGGTTTCAGTAAGTGGGTCAGAATGAGACATGAATGAAGATCTGACAGGAAATGAATGTTATTTTGTTTTGTGAAACTCAGACTTTCAGACCAATCAGAGCAACACTAAAGGAAATGTTTCTCACACACACACTCACACACACACACACACATACACTCTATTACACACACACACACTCTATTACTCACTCTATTACACACACACACTCACACACACACACACTATCACACACTATTACACACACACACACACACACACACACACACACACTATCACACACTCTATTACACACACACTCACACACACACACACACTA